>NW_027118529.1:73567-108491 GCF_036417845.1 Apteryx mantelli
TGTATGTTATACATGCATGTAGTAGTGTGTTTGGTATAAATAGTATAGTAAAAAGAAGAAAAATAATAAGTATAGGAAGAAATAATTTGCATATTTAATGAATTCATTAGCAGAAGTAGCATACTGGCTGGGAGTAAATAATTATTTTCTTTTTTAAATGGCATAGTAATAATTGTTTACTCCCAGCCAGTATGCTAGAAAAAAACAGACAGAAAAGAAAAGTAAGGAGAGAATAAATGAAAAGCTTTTTATTCTCAGCAGAGGAAAAAAACAGAGAATAAAAAGCTAAGAGAAGAAATCAAAGACTAAAAGACAGAGGAAAGAGGGGGGGAAAAAAGGAAAAGACAGGAGGGAGCAGAAAAAGAGCAGAAAACAGAAGGAGCGGAGAGCAGAAAACAAAGAGCAAGGCAGAAGCAGCACAGAGCAGAGCACAAAGAGCAAAGCAGAAGCAGCACAGAGCAGAGCAAGGCAAAACCAGCAGAGAACAAAGAGCAGAGAGAAGAAAGCAGAAAACAGCAGAAAGAAAGTAGAAAAAAAGCAGAAAAGACAGAATAAAGAGCAAAGAGCAGAAAACAAAGCAGAGAATAAAGAGCAAAGAGCAGAGAACAGAAACAGATTAAAGAGCAAAGCAAAGAGCTGAAAGCAGAAAGCAAAGCTAAGCAAAGGGCAAATGGCAAGGCAAAGAGCAGAAAACAAAGAACAAAGGGCAAAGCACAGAGCGGGAAGCAGGCAATTAGGCAGAGAGGAAAGATCAAACAAAGATTAAAGCAATGAGCAAAGCAAAAAATGCAAAGCAGGATAGCACAAAGCAAAGAATAAAGAGCAAAGAGCAAAGCACAAAACTAAAGTAAGGTAGAGTGGAAGACTAAACAGTAAAGACTAAAGACAGGGAAAAGTAGAGAAAAACAGGGGTAAAGCAAAGACAAACAGGGAGAACAGAGGAAAGAGGAAATGAGACACACAAAGAAACAACAAAAAGAAGATTTCTTTTCTTTTTTTAAAAGAAAAGAAAAAGGACAGGGGAAGACCAAGATTAAAATAAGAGGATGACAAAAAAATTCTGTCTTCCTCTTATTTTAAAAGCAGAAAGGACCAAGAGCAAAGGGGAAAACAGCAAGAGCAAATGTGTGACGCATGTACTTCAAATAAGACAACAGAAACAAACAACAAAGCCATCTTTATTTGAAAGCAGACACAAACTCAGGCATCTTGATCATCTTTATTGCTCAAAAAAATTCACTACAATCTCTTTATTACAACATCATGAACAAATCTTGGCCTTCCATCACCACAAAACCAGCAGCCTTCCCTTCCCCCTACCAGAACTCAGCATCTGCACCAGCACAACAAAGTTACATTTCAGTTACACAATCCATTACAAAGCAACAGACAGAACATCACAAACAAGCCCACACTCTGCATCAGCTGCCCATACTCTTCAGCATACATCTCTACAATCTCACCACTACCACTCACATCCACCCACACATACTCTACCTTCCTACAGTAACAAGCAAGCGCCACAGGTTTTTTAGACAGCCCCCAGTAACAGGGTTACCGAGTGCCTCCAAAAACCATCCTGCCTAGAAAAACCCAGCCCCGAGCCAAAACTCTGCAGCACTATTGGCGATGATCATCGCCTCACAGAGTGGCCGGGACCAGGGAAAAAAAAAACCCAGCCAGGGGAAAAAAAAAAAAAATCCCCCGGCTGGGGTTTTTTTTTTAAATAGTTAAAAAATTCTAAATGCTAACTCCACCCTAGAGGAAAATAAAATAGAATAAAAACAACACACATGCATACAAAGTTAGATACATTCAATACCCAGCCCAACCAACAACCACACAACTGCCCACTCATTCCCACCATCACTGCTAATAAGATAACCACCACCTTCCATCCCTTTTTTAAACACAACACTGTATCAACATGAATAAGAACCCCCCAAAATACCCACACCAATCAAGGCAAATTTCCTTCTTTTTTTTTTTTTTTTTTTTAAAGAAAACAATACTTTTACACCTTACTGAAACCCCTCAAAAAGTTTCATGGGTACATTACTCTGCTCTGGCCACAACCATTACTACACCCACAAACAAGGGAGCTCCAACCACAGACACGGGCACACAGACACGGGCACACAGACACAGGCACACAGACACGGGCACACAGACACGGGCACACAGACACGGGCACACAGACACGGGCACACAGACACGGGCACACAGACACTGCAAGAAAAATGGCAGTACAGAAGACACTGCCAGCCAGAAAGCCCTATGAGGCCACAACCATGTGGCTCGGATGCTCTGGATGAGCCCAGAAAAGAGTCAAATGCCACTGCCCCAATGGAAAGGGCCTGGCAAAGCCAGGCAGATCGATGTGGAAGAGGCCAGCAAGAAAGGCCTAAGGACGTGACAACGCAGGGAAGAAAACCCTGAAAGGAGGCCAGGAAGATGCAAAACAAGGGCAGCCTCAGAAGAGGAGTGGCCGACAAGGCCTCGATGAGGGCCACAGAGATGACCGGCCACAAACAGCCACGGTGCAAAGATGGAGCAACAGACGACCCCTTTTAGCTGGCTGCACAGAACAAGATGCCAACCACTGGCACAAAACTGACACGTCAGACCACTCAAAAGACAACAGATGCCTACCGCACTAGTGCTGCACAGCATGCTCCTTGAGCACAAGGAACAAGAGCAACATCAAGACCTGAACAAAAGATAGCACAGCTACAACGCACACCACATAGACTACACAACAACACAGACACAGGCTGGAGCTGCCCTGCCTAGCACACCCTCACCTTCTGCCACGCACACCCCACCACCTCTGCCTCACACACAGCACTCATCCAGAAGAGCCCTCCACACCATACTCACTGTCAGCACACACACAGACACACCACCAAGACACACCAACACCCTTTGCCCCTCAGCTTAGCCTTTGCACTGCTCTGGGTCACCATCCATCCTCAACAGGCATCCTCAATGGCAGCCGCATTCTCTCTGATCTTCCTCCGGTCACCACATTCACCTTCATCACCTGCCAAAACAGAGTGCAAGCAGTCACCCCCACACCAGTCAGCTCCAGCCTCATCCACAATAGCACCCTCCACACCAAAGCCCCGCTGGCACTGCACTCACCTGCACTGCGCCAATCCCAAATGCCAACATTGTGGCTGGCGGGACACCCACGGCACCTGCAAAAACCAAACCAAAACAACAACATTTCTCCTCTGCCAGGTAACACTCACCAACCCCACAACACCCAACACCAGTCAACATTCCAGGCCAGCACTACTTTCCTCTGCACACTACCATAGCTAAAACCCACAAGCAAGGCAGCTCCAGCCCCAAACAGACAGACACACACACAAACATCAGACACAGACATGAAGGAAAGCCCTACACAAAAAGAACTATTCCTACACGTAAGACACTGCCGGACAGAAAGCCCTATGAGGCCACAACCACATGGCTCGGATGCTCTGGATGAGCCCAGAAAAGAGTCAAACGCCACTGCCCATGACGGAAAGGGCCTGGCAAAGCCAGGCAGATCGATGTGGAAGAGGCCAGCAAGAAAGGCCTAAGGACATGACAACGCAGGGAAGAAAACCCTGAAAGGAGGCCAGGAAGATGCAAAACAAGGGCGGCCTCAGAAGAGGAGCGGCTGACGAGGCCTCAATGAGGACCACGGAGATGACCGGCCACAAACGGCCTTGATGCAAAGACGGAGCAACCGACAGCCCCTTTTAGCTGGCTGCACAGAACAAGATGCCATCCATGGGCACAAAACTGATGCATCAGACCACTCAAAAGACAGATGCCTACCGCACTAGAGCTGCACAGCATGCTCCTTGAGCACAAGGAACAAGAGCAACATCAAGACCTGAGCAAAAGATAGCACAGCTACAACATGCACCACATAGACTACGCAACAACACAGACACAGGCTGGAGCTGCCCTGCCTAGCACACACTCACCTTCTGCCACGCACACCCCACCGCCTCTGCCTCACACACAGCACTCATCCAGAAGAGCCTGTCACCAAAGGAGCGATGCACTTCACTCCTAAGAGGGAAGCAGCACTACCTTTATTGCAGTAAGACAGCAACTTAACAAAGTTTACTATTAAATAAGAACAATTTAATGAGGTTCAATTGGCAAGGTTCACTCAGTTATTTACTGCATGAAGGACAGGGTCAGATGCATGTGCAACAGAGACCCTCCCGTTGAGTCATGAGGTTCAGACTGGACCCCCTTGCTTTCTAAACTCCTTCTGAGAGGAGCCTAGGTGCAGCTGGATCCAGTCCTAGTCTCAGACTTGGTCAATGGTTTATGTCTAAAGCAGTGAGTGCAAAGAGAACCCTCCCGTTGAGTCACGAGGTTCAGACTGGACCCCCTTGCTTTCTAAACTCCTTCCGAGAGGAGCCTAGGTGCGGCTGGATCCAGTCCTACTCCCAGACTTGGTCAACAGTTTATGTTTAAGGAATTACGTACGCAATTAGTCAGAACTATAACTCAGGAAAGTTTCACAAAGTTCGCAAAAGTTCAGCATGCTAATAATCACTTGCTGAGGATCTGTCACAGGTAAGGAATCTCTCTCAACCTCGAGAAGTAACCTGGAGAGGCGTCCCTGCTCAAGAGGAGGTTCTGCAGTGCAGTCCGCTGCCCTGCAGGAGGGCTCAATGGGCTCTGGGCTGCCCCCTATTTATGGGGGGGGGGGGAATGATTGACTCAGTCATATTTGCATACTAGATGGGCCTTAGTTGGCACATGCTCAACTAGCCCCTACATACATGCTGTTTACAGGGAAATCAGGTTGAGGGGAACAGAGCACATCAGTGGTGGGGGGGGGGGGAAGGAGCACACTGTCACAGAGCCCTCCACACTACACTCACTGTCAGCACACACACACACACACACACACCCCCTTTGCCCCTCAACGTAGCTTTTGCACTGCTCTGAGTTACGATCCATCCTCAACAGGCATCCTCAATGGCAGCCGCATCCTCTCTGATCTTCCTCCGGTCACCACATTCACCTTCATCACCTGCCAAAACAGAGCACAAGCAGTCATCCCCACACCAGTCAGCTCCAGCCTCATCTACAAGAGCACCCTCCATACCAAAGCCCCACTAGCACTGCACTCACCTGCACTGCGCCAATCCCAAACTCCAACGTTGTGGCTGGCGGGACACCCACAGCACCTGCAAAAAACAAAACAAAAACGTTTCTCCTCTGCCAGGCAACACTCACCAACCCCACAACACCCAACACCAGTCAACATTCCAGGCCAGCACTACTTTCCTCTGCACACTACCATAGCTAAAACCCACAAGCAAGGCAGCTCCAGCACCAGACAGACAAACACACAAACATCAGATACAGACATGAAGGAAAGCCCTACACAAAAAGAACTATTTCTACACAGAAGACACTGCCGGATGGAAAGCCCTATGAGGCCACAACCACGTGGCTCTGATGCTCTGGATGAGCCCAGAAAAGAATCAAACGCCACAGCCCATCATGGAAAGGGCCCAGCAAAGCCAGGCAGATCAATGTGGAAGAGGCCAGCAAGAAAAAACTAAGGACATGAAAACGCAGGGAAGAAAACCCTGAAAGGAGGCCAGGAAGACGCAAAACGAGAGTGGCCTCGGAAGAGGAGCGGCCGACGAGGCCTCGATGAGGGCCACGGAGATGACCGGCCACAAATGGCCACGATGCAAAGACAGAGTGACGGACCACCCCTTTTAGCTGGCTGCACAGAACAAGACACCATCCATTGGTGCAAAGCTGATGAGTCAGGCCAAGCAAAAGACAACGGATGCCTACCACACTAGTGCTGCACAGTGTGGGCTGTGCTCCTTGAGCACAAGGAACAAGAGCAACATCAAGAACTGAGCAAAAGATAGCACAGCTACAACGCGCACCACATAGACTACGCAACAACACAGACACAGGCTGGAGCTGCCCTGCCTAGCACACCTTCACCTTCTGCCTTGTACACCCCACTGCCTCTGCCTCACACACAGCACTCATCCAGAAGAGCCCTCCACTCTACACTCACTGTCAGCACGCACACACGCACACACGCACACACGCACACACCAACACCCATGGCCTCTCAACTTAGCTTCTACAGTGCTCTGGGTCACCATCTGTCTTCAAGAGGCATCCTCAATAGCAGCTGCATCCTCTCTAATCTTCCTCTGGTCACCACATTCACCTTCATCACCTGCCAAAACAGAGCACAAGCGGTCACCCCCAGACCAGTCACCTCCAGCCTCGTCCGCAAGAGCGCCCACCACCAAAGCGCCGTGGACGCTCCGCTCACCTGCACTGCACTGATCCCAAACGCCAAAATTGTGCTTGGAGGGACACCCACAGCACCTGGAAAAAGCAAAACAAAGTGACTACTCTGCCAGGCAATACTCATCAACCCTGCAACACCCATAAGGAATCTGCTCACCTGACATCCTCAACCATGCCTGGGAAAGGCCCACACAGGACCTGAAAAAGCAGAGCAAGAGACATCACCGACAGGCAGCCCAGCACTACCCACCACAAAAGAAACCTCTGACCCAACAAGCGCCCCTTCTCACCTGCTCAGGCTCTTGTCAACACTCAACTTTGCCTCTCCACAACTTCCTGCAAAACCTGCAAACACAAACAGAAAGCAGGCGCTCAGGTCACACCTGCAAAACCACAGCCCACCCACATCAAGCGTTTGCTCCCACACCTTCACCTGCTCTGCTCGCCCATCCCGACCGCCATGCTACGGGTCGCCACGCCGAGGCCTGCCACCCACCTGTAAAACCAAAACAGTGGTGAGCAACACAGACAGCGCCAACAACACAACAGCCCTATGCTAGGCATTACTTCCACTATCAGACTGACACTCACCTTGCCGTGCTACTCCTGCATGCAAGCGACCCACTCTCCACGTTGCTCCACACCTACAAAAACAAAGCAAAAATTAACCGGGGAAACCGCTGACCACAATACTCTGCTTCCAGCAACAAATCTCTAGCTCACCTTCCTAGGGCATGACCCTTTTTTCCTCCATCTCCCTCAGGCACTCCAACTCCTGTGCCACATTTACAAAAAAAAAACAACAAAACCCACACACACAACATAAACTGGAACACGCAGGTACTAACCAATCACCATTCCATCACTGCTCTCCTCTGCACACTACCATAACTAAAACCCACAAGCAAGGCAGCTTCAGCACCAAACAGACACACAAATATCAGACACAGACATGAAGAAAAGCCCTACACAAAAAGAACTATTCCTACACATAAGATGCAGCCAGCCAGAAAGCCCTATGAGGCCACAACCGCATGGCTCTGATGCTCTGGATGAGCCCAGAAAAGAATCAAATGCCACAGCCCGTGATGGAAAGGGCCCAGCAAAGCCAGGCAGATCAATGCAAAAGAGGCCAGCAAGAAAGACCTAAGCATGTGACAACGCAGGGAAGAAAACCCTGAAAGGAGGCTAGGAAGACGCAAAATGAGCAGCCTCAGAAGAAGAGCAGCTGACAAGGCCTCGATGAGGACAGCAGAGATGACCGACCACAAACAGCCACAATGCAAAGACAGAGCAACGGACGGCTCCTTTTAGCTGGCTGCACAGAACAAGACACCATCCATTGGGACAAGGCTGATGAGTCAGGCCAGGCAAAAGACAACAGATGCCTACCACGCTAGTACTGCACAGTGGGGGCCGTGTTCCTTGAGCACAAGGAACAAGAGCAACATCAAGACCTGAGCAAAAGGTAGCACAGCTACAACATACACCACAGACTACACCACAACACAGAGGCTGGAGCTGCCCTGCCTAGCACACCCTCACCTTTTGCCATACACACCCCATCACCTCTGCCTCACATAAAGCATTCAACCGGAAGAGCCCTCCACTCTACACTCACTGTCAGCGCGCGCACACACACACACACACACACACACACACACACACACACACACACACACACAGTCAAGACACACCAACACCCATGGCCCCTCAACTTAGCTTCTGCAGTGCTCTGGGTCACCATCTGTCTTCAAGACACATTCTCAATGACAGCCGCATCCTCTCTGATCTTCCTCCAGTCACCACATTCACCTTCACCACCTGCCAAAACAGACCGCAAGCAGTCACCCCCTGGCCAGTCAGCTCCAGCCTCGTCTGCAAGAGCGCTCTACGTCAAAACCCCATGGGCGCTCTGCTCACCTGTACTGTGGCAATTCCCAACTCCAACATTATGCCCGGAGGGAGCCTGCGGCACCTGCAAAAAACAAAATAACAAAGTGACTCTTCTGCTAGGCAGTGCTCACCAGCAATACAACGCCCAACACCAGTCTGCTCACCTGACATCCTCAGCTATGCCTGGGAAAGACCCACACAGGACCTGAAAAAGCAGAGCAAAAGCCATCACCGACAGGAAGCCCAACACCACCCATGGCACAATAAACCTCTGACCGAACAAGCACCCCGTCTCACCTGCTCAGGCTCTTGTCAGCGCTCAACTTCTCCTCTCCACAACTTCCTACAAAACCTGCAAACACAAACAGAAAGCAAGCGCTCAGGTCACACCTGCAAAACCACAGCCCACCCACATCAAGCGTTTGCTCCCACACCTTCACCTGCTCTGCTCGCCCATCCCGACCGCCATGCTACGGGTCGCCACGCCAAGGCCTGCCACCCACCTGTAAAACCACAACAGTGGTGAGCAACACAGACAGCACCAACAACACAACAGCCCTATGCTAGGCATTACTTCCACTATCAGACTGACACTCACCTTGCCGTGCTCCTCCTGCATGCAAGCAACACACTCTCCACATTGCTCCACACCTATAACCACAAAGCAAAAATTAACCGGGGAACCGCTGACCACAATACTCTGCTTCCAGCAACAAATCTCTAGCTCACCTTCCTAGGGGCGTGACCCGTTCTTTCTCCATCTCCCTCGGGCCCGCTGGGAATGCTGCACCACATCTACAGAAACAACAACATAAGGTGGAGCATACACAAGCTCACTAATCACCATTCCAGTTCATCACGGCCGCACTCTGCGTTCTACCACTGCTAACACCCACAGGCAAAGCAGCTCCAGCCCCAGACACAGACATACACACAAATATCAGACACAAACATGGAGGACAGTCCTATGCAAAGAGAACTATTCCTACGCAAAAGACGCAGCCAGGCAGAAAGCCCTATAAGGCCACAACCGCATGGCTCTGATACTCTGGACGAGCCCAGAAGAGAGTCAAATGCCAACGCCCGTGATGGAAAGGGGCTGGCAAAGTCAAGAATATCGATGCAGAAGAGCCCAGCAAGGAAGACCTGAGGCCGTGACAACACAGGGAAGAAAACCCTGAAAAAACACCAGAAACACACAGAAGAAGAATGGCCAAGAGGACCTCAGAGATGGCTGCAAAGATGACTGGCAACAAATAGCTACGATGCAAAGCCGATCCGACAGACTGCCGCTTTTAGCTGGCTGCACAAAACAAGACGCCATCCATTGGCAAGATGCTGATGACTCAGGCCAGGCAAAAGACAATGGATGCCTACCTCGCTAGTGCTGCACAGTGTGGGCTGTGCTCCTTGAGCACAAAAGAGCACAACAACATCAAGACCTGAGCAAAAGATAACACAGCTACAACACACACCACATAGACTACACAACACAGACACAGCCTGGAGCTGCCCTGCCTAGAACACACACCTTCAGCCTTGCACACCCCACCACCTCTGCCTCGCACACAGCGCTCATCCAGAACAGCCCTCCACTCTATACTCACTGTCAGCACACACGTACACACACACACACACACACACACAGTCAAGACACACCAACACCCATGGCCTCTCAACTTAGCTTCTGCACTGCTCTGGGTCACCCTCTGTTTTCAAGAAGCATCCTCAATGGCAGCTGCATCCTCTCTAATCTTCCTCTGGTCACCACATTCACCTTCATCACCTACCAAAACAGAGCACAAGCTGTCACACCCAGGCCGGTCAGCTCCAGCCTCATCTGCAAGAGCACCCGCCACCAAAGTGCCACGGGCACTCCGCTCACCTGCGCCGTGCCGATCCCAAACTCCAACATTGTGCCTTGGGGGACACCCGCAGCACCTGGAAAAAGCAAAACAAAGTGACTCTTCTGCCAGGCAATACTCACCGACCCCGCAACACCCATCAGGAATCTGCTCACCTGACATCCTCAACCATGCCTGGGAAAGGCCCACACAAGACCTGAAAAAGCAGAGCAAGAGACGTCACCGACAGGCAGCCCAGCACTACCCACCGCACAAGAAAGCTCGCACCCGACAAGCGCCCCCTCTCACCTGCTCAGGCTTTTGTCAACGCTCATCTTTGCCTCTCCACAACTTCCTGCAAAACCTGCAAACACAAACAGAAAGCAAGCACTCCAGTGACACCTGCAAAACCACAGCCCACCCACATCAAGCATTTGCTCCCACACCTTCACCTGCTCTGCTTACCCATCCCAACTACCATGCAACCAGCCGCCACGCTGAGGCCTGCCACCCACCTGTAAAACCAGAACAGCAGTGGGCAATGCGGACAGCACTGATGAGGCAACAGCCCTATGCTAGGCTCCGCTACCGCCCTCAGACCGACACTCACCTTGCCGTGCTCCTCCCGCACGCAAAAGACCTGCTCTCCACATTCCTCCACACCTACAAGCACAAAGCAAAAATTAACCGGGGAAACCGCTGACCACAATACTCTGCTTCCAGCAACAACTCTCTAGCTCACCTTCCTAGGCCATGACCCTTTCTTCCTCCATCTCCCTCAGGCACTCCAACTGCTGCGCCACATCTACCAAAAAAAAACCCAACACAAAACACATACACCATAAAGTGGAGCACACAGATGCTGACTAATCACCATTCCATCACTACTCTCCCCTGCACACTACCATAGCTAAAACCCACAAGCAAGGCAGCTCCAGCCCCAGACACACACACACACGAATATCAGACACAGACACAAAGGAAAACCCTACACAAAAACAACTATTTGTACGCATAAGACACAGCCAGGCAGAAAGCCCTATAAGGCCACAACCGCATGGCTCTGATGCTCTGGACGAGCCCAGAAGAGAGTCAAATGCCACCGCCCGTGATGGAAAGGGGCTGGCAAAGTCAAGAATATCGAAGCAGAAGAGCCCGGCAAGAAAGACCTGAGGCTGTGACAACACAGGGAAGAAAACCCTGAAAAAACACCAGAAACACACAGAAGAAGAATGGCCAAGAGGACCTCAGAGATGGCTGCAAAGATGACTGGCAACAAATAGCTACAATGCAAAGCCAATCCGACAGACCGCCGCTTTTAGCTGACTGCACAGAAAAAGACGCGATCCATTGGCACAAAGCTGATGAGTCAGACCAAGCAAAAGTCAACGGATGACTACCGCACTACTGCTGCGCAGTGTGGGCCGTGCTCCTTGAGCACGAGGAAGAAGACCATCATCAAGACCTGAGCAAAAGATAGCACAGCTACAACACACACCACATACGCTACACAACACAAATGCAGGTTGGAGCTGCCCTGCCTAGCGCACCCGTGCCTTCTGCCACGCGCACCCACTGTCTCTGCCTCACACGCAGCGCTCATCCAGAAGAGCCCATGCTGCACTTGGTCAGCACACGCACAGACAAGACACATCAACACCCTTTGCCCCTCAACTTAGCTTCTGCAGTACTCTGGGTCAACATCCATCCTCAACAGGCATCCTCAATGGCACCTGCATTCTCTCCGAACTTTCTGCAGTCACCTCATTTGCCATCATCACATGCCAAACCAGAGCACGAGCGGTCACCCCCGGGACGGTCAGCTCCAACTTCATCCGCGAGAGCTCCCTCCGTCAAAGCCCCACGGGCGCTCCGCTCGCCTGCTCCGTGCGGATTCCAAACTCCGACATTGGGGCTGGGGGGACACCCATGGCACCTGGAAAACCAAAACAAAGTTTCACTGTGGCCAGGCAGCACTGACTGGCCCTAAAACAACTGAAACACCGTTCTGATCACCCATTCTACCTCACCTGAAATCCTCAAACATTCCTGGAAAAGGCCCACCCACTACCTGAAAAAGCAAAGCATACAGCCCCAAAACCAAGGGTAGAAGTCAGAAGCAGAGCCACCAAAGACCATGTGCCAGTGAGTTCAGGGCCATGAACATAAGAAAGGAGCTGGCAAGCAAGACTGCCCATGGTTCCTCCTGCTCCACAAAAGTCCAGCACTTAATTCACTCTCAGTGCTGAGGCTTGGCAAGGAAAAGAGCTGAACTCGTTAGCTGTGTGTAGGTTAGTTTCTGAGCCCTCAGGGCACATGGGCTTACTCAGTTGCGTTTGGAATCCAATGACGTGACTTCTTTTCTCATCATACTGCACTTGCAGGGTGGGAGGGTGCTTCCATCCCTCTTCAGATAAAGTCGGGACTCTTCCGCAAGTCTACATACCACAAAAATCCCACACGCTTTCTCCCTGAACAGGGCTGACAATATTTCTGAGGAGCAGCAAATCATCTACCAAGTGAGCCAAAAACCAGACTAGCTGATGAGACTGATACCTCACACACATTCCAATTACTGGAGATACTTAAAAAAAACAGACACCCCCCCCCACACACACACACCACAAGGATATAAATATAGAAGAAAATGTTTTCCCAGTACCTCTGCTGTGTCCTCTTCTCTGCAGTCTCGAACAGAGACAAACAATTCTTCAATTCTGATCATCTGCAAAGAGTCCACTGATGAAGCTGTGTCCCTTCCACAGTAAACACAAAAACACCAGAAAACAATACCGACAAGTAACAGAACATAAAACTGGGCATTCACAAGCCCTATTCCACCCCTGCACACCCCACACTGAGATAGTAACCCAAGAAAAAAAACTGCCTGCTACGAGCAGTTCTTTGGCACGCTCACAACTCCAGCTTGAGTCCTTCCCTTGCTCTTACATTAAAGATACATCTTTGCTTCTCCAAAGGCAGCAATAAATCTTCCTTGGTAGCTTTACTTCCTCAAATGCTGTTATTTGCCAAGGCAATTCCAGAGCACTACCCCCACAAAGGAACAAAAGCAGAATGAACTCCCTAGCCCGAAACCCTGGCTTTATGTAACCCTAGCCCCACCCACTCTCCTACCCACAAACCCTGGGAAGGGGAGGGGCAAACCAATGGCACCCATAAATACATAGGGCTAGGCAGAAGCAAGGCTTTTTCTTCCACTCAGTATCAAGAATGGAGAGCACACAAAGAATAAACAGACCTCTTCAATGAAACAAACCATCTACTTTGTTACTGGGACTTCATATACTATATCCATAATATCAGCAGGTATGTTATCTCTTTACCCTAACTAGCACTAGCCTTTGCATTAAAAACTAGAAAATAGTTCTGCTTATACTTAGGAATAAAGCTACAACATTCCACATAACCTATAAAGGGCACACTATACCACAGTCCTCTAATTGCTTCAGGCCTGCAAATAGTACAGCTGTTCTAGCAGGGCAGCATTTCCTGTAGAGTAAAGCAAGATATCAAAATAAACTCCTGGAACAAGCCTGCTGCTGTAATGTGAGTACTTCCTAAGAGGAATGTTTCCTATATAATACCTAGAGTAATTAGAAAAAGGACTCAGTGGACAGAAGGGGTAGATCTCCAGGTGAACATCACCCCTGTTTCTCTAAATGAATGAGACACACAATGAGACAAGAAGGGTGCTAACAAGACTGGAGAACCACCACAGAACTCTAGGACCCAAAAAAGGCTTCCAGAAGGGGTTCTTAAGTCACTATAGGGTTCCTAAAGCTCTAAAGGGCAAAAACAGAACGTGGGAACAAAAGAAAGGCTGAAAGAATAGTCCAGAGTAAAATAAAGGAGTTCCTCAGAGCTCTACAAGACCAACAGAGGTCTAAACAGAACAACAAAGCTCTAAAGATGAATCCAGAACAGATTAGACATCTCTTATTGAGACTAGAGAGCAACTAAAAGAAGCCAAAAGAGAACAACCAAGGCCTCCCAAAAAGTCTATAGGAAAACAGGGATACAGAGACAGCCGAATGATGAAAAGAGCACTATAGGAAAAAAAAAGCCTTAGAAAGACTTCTGAGAAAACTGCACACATCTTAAGCAGCTAGAAAACCAAAAGACAACTATAGGGAGCAAAAAAGGCAAAAAAGGTAGTCTAGAACACACTAGAGAGGTTCTAACGCGAATCAAAGACAAAAAAAATCAAAACAAGGTAACAAGACAGACCTCCAGAGGTGCTCTAAGGGGACAGAACAGGCACTATGACATGCGGATGGCAAACATAGGACTTGAGAAAACAACAAAGACCTTGGGAAGACTTTAGATGAGAATAGAAAGGTCCTAAGGAGACACAAACACCAGAAGACAGCTCTTGGGCACAACCAAGGTCTGCAGAGGAACTCTAGGAGAACAAGCTAGGTCAAAAAACAGTCTATATAGACAAAATACAGCACTGCGGATTCAGGAAGACTGAAACAGTAGTCCAGAGTGCACTAGCTGGGTACTAAAGGGTCTACAGGCTCAAAATATGACTCTGGGGAACAAGGAAGACATCTGCAAGGCTTCTGAGAAGACTACAGGCTTCCAAACTGCGCTGGGGAGCCAAAGGAAAGCTCTGAGACACAAAGAAACCTGAAAAATTAAAAAAGAGAGCATTGGAAGGGACCTAAACTGTCCAGAGGACCAAGACAGTCCTGCACAGGAAAAGAAAAAGGTGGAAGGAGGGGGCCAGAGCAGAAGAGAGGGCTGCTAAAGGGTGTGGAGGGCCAACAGAGGGCTCCCGGGCATGAAGAAGGGCTCCACAGGGATTCTGAGGGGACTCCCAGGGTCCTAAGGGGTCTCGAGGTGCAAGAGACAGCTCTGGGAACCAAGGAAGGCCCAAAGAGCAGTCGGGAAGACACTAGAGGGGTGCTAGGGGGACTAGATGGGAAGAAAGTAAAAAGCGGGCAGCAAGGAAGACGTGCGGAGGTGGTGTGAGGGGACAAGAGAGGTTGTGCAGGGTGTGGAGGGACAGAAGACAGCTCTGGGGCACAGAAGAAAGCTGAAACGTAGTGCCGAGTGCACAAGGCGGGTGCTAAGGGGAGCAGAGGGAAAGAAAAAGGTGGAAGGAGGGGGCCAGAGCAGAAGAGAGGGCTGCTAAAGGGTGTGGAGGGCCAACAGAGGGCTCCCGGGCATGAAGAAGGGCTCCACAGGGATTCTGAGGGGACTCCCAGGGTCCTAAGGGGTCTCGAGGTGCAAGAGACAGCTCTGGGAACCAAGGAAGGCCCAAAGAGCAGTCGGGAAGACACTAGAGGGGTGCTAGGGGGACTAGATGGGAAGAAAGTAAAAAGCGGGGAGCAAGGAAGACGTGCGGAGGTGCTGTGAGGGGACAAGAGAGGTTGTGCAGGGTGTGGAGGGCCAGAAGACAGCTCTGGGGCACAGAAGAAAGCTGAAACGTAGTGCCGAGTGCACAAGGCGGGTGCTAAGGGGAGCAGAGGGAAAGAAAAAGGTGGAAGGAGGGGGCCAGAGCAGAAGAGAGGGCTGCTAAAGGGTGTGGAGGGCCAACAGAGGGCTCCCGGGCATGAAGAAGGGCTCCACAGGGATTCTGAGGGGACTGCCAGGGTCCTAAGGGGTCTCGAGGTGCAAGAGACAGCTCTGGGAACCAAGGAAGGCCCAAAGAGGAGTCGGGAAGACACTAGAGGGGTGCTAGGGGGACTAGATGGGAAGAAAGTAAAAAGCGGGCAGCAAGGAAGACATGCGGAGGTGGTGTGAGGGGACAAGAGAGGTTGTGCAGGGTGTGGAGGGCCAGAAGACAGCTCTGGGGCACAGAAGAAAGCTGAACAAGTAGCGCCGAGTGCACAAGGGGGATGCTAAGGGGAGCAGAGGGAAAGAAAAAGGTGGAAGGAGGGGGCCAGAGCAGAAGAGAGGGCTGCTAAAGGGTGTGGAGGGCCAACAGAGGGCTCCTGGGCATGAAGAAGGGCTCCACAGGGATTCTGAGGGGACTGCCAGGGTCCTAAGGGGTCTCGAGGTGCAAGAGACAGCTCTGGGAACCAAGGAAGGCCCAAAGAGGAGTCGGGAAGACACTAGAGGGGTGCTAGGGGGAGTAGATGGGAAGAAAGTAAAAAGCGGGGAGCAAGGAAGACGTGCGGAGGTGGTGTGAGGGGACAAGAGAGGTTGTGCAGGGTGTGGAGGGACAGAAGACAGCTCTGGGGCACAGAAGAAAGCTGAAACGTAGTGCCGAGTGCACAAGGCGAGTGCTAAGGGGAGCAGAGGGAAAGAAAAAGGTGGAAGGAGGTGGCCAGAGCAGAAGAGAGGGCTGCTAAAGGGTGTGGAGGGCCAACAGAGGGCTCCCGGGCATGAAGAAGGGCTCCACAGGGATTCTGAGGGGACTCCCAGGGTCCTAAGGGGTCTCGAGGTGCAAGAGACAGCTCTGGGAACCAAGGAAGGCCCAAAGAGCAGTCGGGAAGACACTAGAGGGGTGCTAGGGGGACTAGATGGGAAGAAAGTAAAAAGCGGGGAGAAAGGAAGACGTGCGGAGGTGGTGTGAGGGGACAAGAGAGGTTGTGCAAGGTGTGGAGGGACAGAAGACAGCTCTGGGGCACAGAAGAAAGCTGAAACGTAGTGCCGAGTGCACAAGGCGGGTGCTAAGGGGAGCAGAGGGAAAGAAAAAGGTGGAAGGAGGGGGCCAGAGCAGAAGAGAGGGCTGCTAAAGGGTGTGGAGGGCCAACAGAGGGCTCCCGGGCATGAAGAAGGGCTCCACAGGGATTCTGAGGGGACTCCCAGGGTCCTAAGGGGTCTCGAGGTGCAAGAGACAGCTCTGGGAACCAAGGAAGGCCCAAAGAGCAGTCGGGAAGACACTAGAGGGGTGCTAGGGGGACTAGATGGGAAGAAAGTAAAAAGCGGGCAGCAAGGAAGACGTGCGGAGGTGGTGTGAGGGGACAAGAGAGGTTGTGCAGGGTGTGGAGGGCCACAAGACAGCTCTGGGGCACAGAAGAAAGCTGAACAAGTAGCGCTGAGTGCACAAGGGGGATGCTAAGGGGAGCAGAGGGAAAGAAAAAGGTGGAAGGAGGGGGCCAGAGCAGAAGAGAGGGCTGCTAAAGGGTGTGGAGGGCCAACAGAGGGCTCCCGGGCATGAAGAAGGGCTCCACAGGGATTCTGAGGGGACTGCCAGGGTCCTAAGGGGTCTCGAGGTGCAAGAGACAGCTCTGGGAACCAAGGAAGGCCCAAAGAGGAGTCGGGAAGACACTAGAGGGGTGCTAGGGGGAGTAGATGGGAAGAAAGTAAAAAGCGGGGAGCAAGGAAGACGTGCGGAGGTGGTGTGAGGGGACAAGAGAGGTTGTGCAGGGTGTGGAGGGCCAGAAGACAGCTCTGGGGCACAGAAGAAAGCTGACAAAGTAGTCCCGAGTGCACAAGGCGGGTGCTAAGGGGAGCAGAGGGAAAGAAAAAGGTGGAAGGAGGGGGCCAGAGCAGAAGAGAGGGCTGCTAAAGGGTGTGGAGGGCCAACAGAGGGCTCCCGGGCATGAAGAAGGGCTCCACAGGGATTCTGAGGGGACTGCCAGGGTCCTAAGGGGTCTCGAGGTGCAAGAGACAGCTCTGGGAACCAAGGAAGGCCCAAAGAGCAGTCGGGAAGACACTAGAGGGGTGCTAGGGGGAGTAGATGGGAAGAAAGTAAAAAGCGGGCAGCAAGGAAGACGTGCGGAGGTGGTGTGAGGGGACAAGAGAGGTTGTGCAGGGTGTGGAGGGCCAGAAGACAGCTCTGGGGCACAACCAAGGTCTTCGGAGGGCTTCTGGGGGAACAAGGGAGGGCCAAAGGGGTCTAGAGGACCGAGGTGCAGCTCTGGGGCAGAAGATAGACTGAAAGAGTAGTCCGCAGCGCACTAGGGAGGTTCTAAGGGGTCTACATAGCCAAAACATGACTCTGGGGGACAAGGAAGATATCTGGAGGGATTCTGAGGAGACTACAGGGTTCCGAAGAGGGCTGGGGGCCCAGAGGACAGCTCTGGGGCACAAAGAAAGCTGAAAGATTGACCAGAGTGCACTGGAAGTGTCCTAAAGGGTCTAGAGAGTCCTGCAGGGGGAAAGAAAAAGGTCAAAGGAGGGGGCCAGAGCAGAAGAGAGGGCTGCTAAAGGGTGTGGAGGGCCAACAGAGGGCTCCAGGGCATGAAGAAGGGCTCTGGAGGGTTTCTGAGGGAACTAGAGGCGTCTGAAGAGGGCTGGAGGGCCAGAAGAGAACTCTAGAGTAAAAGGAAGTCCAATAGAGTAGTCCAGACCACACTGGGGAGCGTTGTGGTAAGGGGCCTACATGTCCAACAAATGACTCTGTGGAACAAGGAAGACATCTGGAAAGGTTCTGAGGAGACTAGAGGGGTGCTAAAGGGGGTTGGAAGGCCAGAAGAGAGCTCTTGGGCCTGATTTCGGCCCAAAGAGGGGTCCAGAGAGCACTAGAGGAGTCCTAGGTGATCCAAAGGGCCAGTAGAGGACTCTGGGACATGATTTTGGCCAAAAGAGGAGTCCCAGGCAGACTAGAGGGTCGCTGAGACGGCTGGAGGAGCAAAGGAGGGTGCCGGGGCATACCAAAGACCTCGGGAGGGCTTCTGAGCAGACTAGACGGGTCCTAAGGGGACTCGAGGGCCACAAGACAGCTTTTGGGCATGACAGAGGCCTTTGGAAGGGTCCCGAGGGGACTGGAGTGGTGCTAAGGGGTCTAGAGGGACAATGGAGGTCTGAGGGTGGAAACTAAAAGGCCAAAAGAGGGGGCCAAAGCAGAACAGAGGGCTTCTAAAGGGGCTGCAGGGCCAACAGAGGGCTGCAGGACATGAAGAAGGGCTCCAGAGGGATCCTTGTAATCTTGCAGGATCTAGACAGAAACAAAGACTTCTTCAGGGACAAGAGAAGTACCTTGGAGCACCCTTAAAATCAAATAGGTAGGTCCTGAGGCAAATAGGGAGCAGATGGTTGAGTCCTGGGGAGACAAGGGGGAAAACCGAAGATTCTGGAGCATTAACTCACCCGCCATCATCTTCCTGCTTGGACGCTGTCTCTTACCTCTGAGAAGTTGGCCTTTGCTTTCATTCCACAGGCAGCTGTCAGCTGTTGTGTAGTCCTGGCAGACAAGTTGGGGACCACTGCCCAGGCAGTCGTGACCCGCAACACCACATGCTCAGAGCAGTTCTCAGGAAGTCATGTAGATTCGTAACTTGTAGGGCAAAAGCAAATATCTCTTAAGCACAGTTTTCATTTCATCATAGGAGCAATTTTTCCCTCTCTTCTCTACTGTACCGCCTCTAACAACACACCTTCCTCATCATCATTTTCCCCTGTTACTTCTACTCCTCTCAGTTGCCCCTGTTGCATCTCAGTTGCATCTTAGTCCTCTAAAGCAGCTGTTTCTCATCCACATGTACTTTCATGTCCTGTCACCGATTCCCCTTCCTGTTTGTCCTATAGCAGGCAGCCGAGACACCCTGGCCTACTGCTTAGCCGCACACCCCTTTTTTATCTGGCCAGCAGCTGAGACAGAGCAGAGGGCAGCAAGAAGGGTGTATCTGAACATAGTAGACTTGGGCACTGAGCAACACAGAAGCAGCAGCAAGGCATCAAAGAGATCGCATCTTTGTAAAGAGAATACTTATAGTTCCAGGTCCTTAGAGGCAACTGGGGATTCTCTGTCCCTGTGCCCAGGGCTCCTGCAGGCTCTTTCCACACAGTTAAAGGTACCTGAACACAGTGACCTTAGGAGGCTGTGACACGGTGTCCCTAGGGCTGCTGCAGGGCACCTAGGCTGTTTTAGGGTCCTTGGAGAGAAACAGTGCTGGTCATGTTTCCTTGAGGACTTTTCCTTGTGCTGCATAACAGGACAGCTCTGCACCGAGCCCTCCCAGCACCACCGCTCCTCATAGCTGATGCCTAACTGGCCCCAATCCGGAGCAAAGCTATGACTACCAGGAGCCTGCACAGCCCCTCACACTCCCCCTTGCCCTCCCCATTGCCAAGAGGAACAGCCCCAGCCCCTGGGGCCAACCCTGCCTGGTCACACCAGAGAGGGAAAACACTTCCTGCCCTGTACCAGGGAAAAACAGGGAATTTCCACTGTCCCCAGGGACCTACGGGGACTCTCATGTGAGCAACACATGTCCGGTAAGGAACACACGCAGCGGGCCACTGCTGCAGGGCGGAGAAGGCACAGGCACCTGGAAGTACAGCTGCTGGCCTGCCCCAGAGCACAACGCGAACGGCTGCCGGGAAGCCCGCCGACAGAGAACCGAACCTCCCACCACCTCGGGAGGCACAACCTGGTCTCCCAGAAGGCCAGTACGGGAAGACTGCACCTCCCGGCATGCCCTGCAGACTAAAACGGCTGCCGGGAAAACCCCTGCCAGAAAACTACAGCTCCCAGCGTGCCGTGCAGACTAAAAGGGCCGTCCGGAAGCCCGGTGCCGGAAGACTACCGCTCCCAGCATGCCGCGCAAAAGCAACATGGCCGCCCGGAAGCCCGGTGCCAGAAGACTACTGCTCCCGGCATGCCGGGGGAGTGCAGCGCTCCATGAGGTTTGACCCTCTGGCGATTCCGTTCCGTCCCGCCCCTATTCCCTCCCTCCGCCCGCCCTCGGGACCCGGCTACCGCCGCAAAGCCGGGAGCGGCCCCGCGATCCCCAGCACCGGCCCTGGACTCCCCCGACACCGCCGCGAGCGGCCCCGGATCAGCTCCGACGCTGCCCCTGCCTCCCCAGGGATTCCCTTGGGATCCCTCCTCTCCCGCCCCGACACGCTCCCGATCTGACCCTGGACCCCCCCCCCCCCGCCAGAGCTACTCCGACCGCGCCATAAACCCCACCACAGCCCCGGCGCTCCCCCTTCCTTCCCCCCCCCGGCACCGCCACCGCCCCGGCGCTCCCCCTTCCTCCCCCCCGGCACCACCACAGCCCCGGCGCCCCCCCTTCCTCTTCCCCCCTTCAGCCCCGGCGCTCCCCCTTCCTCTTCCCCCCTTCAGCCCCGGCGCCCCCCCTTCCTCTTCCCCCCTTCAGCCCCGGCGCCCCCCCTTCCTCTTCCCCCCTTCAGCCCCGGCGCCCCCCCTTCCTCTTCCCCCCTTCAGCCCCGGCGCTCCCCCTTCCTCTTCCCCCCTTCAGCCCCGGCGCCCCCCCTTCCTCTTCCCCCCTTCAGCCCCGGTGCAGCCCCTTCCTCCCTCTCCCTCCCCACTCTCCATGGCTCTGGTTCACTGCTCTTCCCCACCACGTTCTCTCCCGGCCCCCCCTGCCCTGCTGCTCCACCATCCCCGGCCCCGGTGCAGTTTCTCCCGGCCCGGTGTGCCCCGGTTGTGCCGCGCTGCCCAGGACGCTCCCGCCCGCCGGGACCCCTGGCATTGGGGGAGCTGCAGCCCCGAGCGCAGACACCGTCGCCCCGCTCACCTCCTCCGCGGTGCAGCCGCCGTGCCGGTCATAGCGGACAGTGCTCAGCAGCAGCAGCAGCTCCTTTTTGCCGAACCAGCCCCAGCAAAGGCTTCTCCCAACTGCAGCCCCAGTGCTGCCTGCTGTTGCCATCAGCCCCACCTGGGGCTTGTCCCAGCCACCCCCAGCCCCACCTGGGGCTCATCCCAGCTACCCCCAGCCCCACCTGGGGCTCGTCCCAGCCCTAGGGCCCACAGCTGCAGCCCATCAGGAACCAGGGAAGGGGAAAGGCCATCAGCCCCATCACAGACAGCTGGGGCTGCCAGGGTAGCAGAGGAACTCCCACTCCTGAGAGCAGGTTGCTGGAAGCTGAAGGGAGACCCCTGGGGTGTACAGGGAGGAAAAGGAAGTATTCAGGAGACAAGAGAACAAATCCAGAGCTGTGGGTGCAACAAAAGTAAAAAAAAGGCAATGACAGAGCAACCGGAGTGACTCTGGGTGCACCAAAAGGCAAAGGGAGGGCCCTGGGGCACACCAAGAAGCACCCAGAAAACTCTGGGACAGGGGAGAAAGCTAAATGGAGAACTTTGAGGCATGCTGCAAAGCAAACACAGGGCCCTGGGGCACACCAAAAGGCACACGGGGCAACCCAAAATGTGAATTGAGGGCTCCTGAGGGCATCAGAGGGCAAACACAGGGCTCTGAGGCAAACCAAAATACAAACGAAGGGCCTTGGTGCACACCAAAGGGACCATAAGGCACATCACACAGCTCGAAGTGGCTGATGGGACGGTGCCTGCAGGCTCCCCCCATCCCCACGGAAACTATCTCCCAGCTCCAGGCACACAGGCCCCATCCCCAGACACACAAGGGACATGGCGAAGTGCTGAAAGCAAATCCGGAAGCAGCCTGGAGACCTCACGCAGCCCTGGAGGGGCCCTGGCTGCCCCCAGGATGATGGGAAACACCCCCAAGAGCCCCGAGGGTCAGGCAATGCAAGGGAAATTCCTCACAGCCCTGCGAACAGCACTGGGTTCCCTGGGAACCGCAGGGACACCAAAGTACGAGGGACTTGGGGACCAGCTCCCAGCACCACACACAATGTGTAACCTCCTCCCCCGGGCATCATCTTCAGGCAAAGCGACGGCAGGAACCACAGACATGAGTGCAAAGAATAAAGCAACTGTTTATTGTTTTACTGCACAGAAACAACACCTGGGCACGAGTCTGCCATGGGGCTCGGTGCCAGCATGCTTCCCCTTACCCTGTGACACCCGAAGAGTCATGACCACACCAGGGTTCATCCATCCGTCGGGGAAGGGTCAGCTCCTGCTGCTGCCCCTGACACAGCAGGTGTCTGCGTAGCCGACAACCTACCCCCTCTGCTCTTTCCTTCAGGGATAGGATCCGGCTCTGAGAGTTGAGAGGAAAATGCCTGATCCCGCCTGCCTGTGCTTCTGCCCTACCCCAGACGAGAGCCCTGCAGGATGCTTTCACAGTGCTCAGCTCACCCATCGCATCGCCAGTCTTGGTGTGATGGGCCTGCGCCACATGAAGCCCAGACCTCAGCTCAGTGCACAGAGCTGAACGCTGGGTACAGGGGAAGGTTACAAACCCCAAAGGAGGGTTTGCAGCCTGCTGCTTAGGCTTCAGGGCTTCCAGTTTATTATCCAAGGATTTAGCCTTTTTCGTTTATCAGCAAGCTGTAAACCCTGCACCCTAAGTGACAAACTGCAAATCTTGGAATCCAAATGGTTGCCAAAGCTTTAAAATTTAGGGATGAGGTTGGATTTTAAATTCTGCGCCCTGATCGCTAAATGAGCAAACTGTAAACTCTGACTGATAAAGACTGACCCCACAAAATGAAGTCATACACCGTAACCCCTGAGTGACAGACCCTCAACAACAAACTAAACAATAAACCTTAAGTGAAAAACTTCAAAGCCTCAGCTTTAAGCAAGAAACACCAAAGCACCCATGAGCATGAGAACAGTACAGAGAAGCCAAGGGGTTTGCCCACAGCTTAAGAAGTTTCCCCTTCATTTAGAATGGCGGCAGAACAGGCAGACACGCACCAGAATCATGTTACAGCTGCTGTTTATGGGCTTGGTTTTAGCCACCATTCAAACGCGAGCACGTGCAAGAATTACGCCACAGGACTGCACTAAGCTGCACTTCCACTGAACCTACCTGAAACACCGCAAGCACTAATTCATCTCTGTTACAAACAATTAATATTTTTGGTCCTCTCAGCTCCACGGGCAAACAGCCACAGCCAATGACACCAGTAACCACCTAGGGCAAAACCACCTTCCACCTCCCAGCCCTGCTCACATACAGTGCAGCCCCAGGACGTAGCTGTGTCCACGCTGCAAGTCAGAGCTCGTCCTCCATGGCCAGCCGCAGATCTCCACAGAGCTCCCAGCTGTGACAACGCTCCTTCAACTGCCGGACTATGCTTCAGCACCTGCAAAGCGGCCAGAACGGTTACTGAGAGGCACAGCCCTCCTAGAACTACTCCCTAGTCCAAGGCCTGGAATTGTTTCCGCAATTACGACTGACCCTCTGTGCTCCTTCAGTCACCCTCTCTGGCTCCATTTCATCGCAGGGATGTTACAGCAGCCCTCACGTACAGTCAGGCTCGCTCAGGCACCTGGCCACCTCCAGCCTTCGGTAGATGATCCTCCTCAGGGGAACTGCCACTGACAGACACCCTCAGAAAGCGCCGTCCAGCCAAGACAGGATAAAAACTAAGGCCTCCAGAAACTACAAACTCTGGAGAGACTGAGCTGATGGGAAACTGACTCTGGCCGGGACAGTGCCAGGAGGAGGATTTTGCTTCACTCGCTCAGGCTGCCTAGTGGACAACACAAGCGGCCCAAGTCAGACAGACCCTGCTGGAAAGCCCTATGACACGACAGCGTGCCAGAAAGCAGAGGCGAGCGCAGGCTCCTGGAAGAGCAGCAGAGCAAGGCTGACGTAGGGAAGACGCCGGTTTGCGTAAAGGCAGACCTGGCAGCAAAGCGGGCTCGATGCCAGCGCTGCAATCGCAACTCGAGCTGCACCGCGCGGCAGCCCCGTCTGCACGCAGGCGGCCAAGAGGCAGGAAGCGCGGGCCGCGCCGACGAGCGGCACAGACGACCGCAGCAGCTCCGGAGCGCCCTGCCACGAGCACCCGTCCTAACACCTGAGTACTCGGAGCCTCTGCTGCTCTCTGCCTCCGTGACACCTTCCTTCCCCGGGAGCCTCTTCACTGCCTGCTACGTCCCCCACTGCATCCCTGGCCCACTAGTGCTCCCCCACTGCACAGCCACAGCCCTCCACACTGCAGAGGTGTCTGACATGACCGGAACCAGGCAGACTGATGGGACCCTCTGGGTGTTGCTGCTCATCTCTGCTGAGTGCCAACTGCCTCTTGGCACCTGCCACGCCAGACAAAACCCAAAGGAATGACAGACCTTCAGCTGGGCACGGGGACAGGGAGCAGAACAGAAGAAAAGAGGGATAAAGAGCTTGGCAGACGGATGGAGAAAGAAAGAGAAGACTAGAGACCTGGCCCCAGGGTTAAGGGTGCTGCACAAAGGAATAGACAGAGAGGGATAGAGGGCCAGACAGATGGACGGAGGGCTGCACAAAGGACTGGGGAGCAGAAGAGGGAAAAACAGAGATACAGAGGTGGACAGAAGAATAAAGAGAGGAAAGGAGGGAAGCGGAGGCAGACAGAGGGACAGGCAGCAAAAGAGAAGGGGGGAGAACCAGAGCGAGGAATGGGGACTGGAAGAGAGGGACAGGGAGCTGGTCAGAGCAACGGGAAGGGAATGAGAAGGTTGAAGAGCCGGCCAGAAAGATGGAGAGGGAAAAAGAGGGAGGGAAAGTCAGGCAGCAAGATGGGATAGAACAGCAGAAAAGAGGGATAGGGAGGCAAACAGATGGATGGGGAGCTGAACAGAGGGACGGAAATAGAAAGAGAAGGCTGCAGAGGAGGACAGAGGGCTGGAGAGGCAAAGAGAGGTACAGAGAGACAGATGAGAGCGGCAGATGGGGAGGCGGACAGAAGGACAGCGAGCAGGTAGTGGGATAGGGAGAGGAAGAGGAGCAGGACAGAGCAACAGGGAGCCAGTTAGAGGGATGTAGGTATTGAGAGAGGGATGGAAAGCGTACAAGAGGGATGGGCAGCTGGGCAGAGGAAAGAGTAGCTAAACAAAGGGATGGGGCACCAGACCGAGCCATGGGGAAAGAAAGAGAAGGATGGAGAGCTGGACAGAGGGACAGGGAGCGGAACCGGATGGGTCCGGTCGGCCCAGAACAGCTCTCACCACTCTCCATCCCCGCTCACCTGCCGAACACGCAGAGCTCTCTGCACACTGCTGTGCCCAAAGCCCACTTGTGGGCCTGTTTGCCCGTTTCCCTACAGCTCCAGGGTGCCTGCGTCTGCCAGAGTGAGGGGGCGCGCACAGGTCCAGACTGGGGAGGAGCCCTCTGTTCAGTGATGGTTTTTTACTGCTCCTTGCGCCTTAGCCCCTTTCAGATGCTTAACCCCAAATTCTCTCAGCCCTTAGCGACTTCAGTACGTTCACAGCACCTAGTTTTTCCACACTCTCCAATCTTCCTTGCTCTTTCCTGTCCTGCTCAAAAACCCTCCCAGACCCCTTCTGTACTTACGCGCTTCCTTAAAACAGTATCGCCGAAGTCAACCGAACGGGCTGAGCCGCTCCTCTTCCGCTCGCCGGCCCTCGGAACGTCAGCCTGCAAACGAATCGGACCGCCGAGGTCACCGGCAGAGTCTCCTTTCGGAGCTTCGTCCCCGCCCCCCCCCCCCCCAAAGCTTTAGCGATGGTCCCCTAACCCGGGCAAACGCAGATCCTCCCTTAAGCACTGTAACAGTTTTTATTCTCGGGTCCCGAGTTGCTGTTACGACACTAAGCGGCAAAGCAAGGCAAAGGCAGCTGGGCTCACAGCTTACCCACCTAGCCACAAAAATTCTTATTTGAGGCCTCCCTTGCCGCTTTTGCCAGGTAAACCGACCAAAATAAAGCTCCCAACAGGCAGCTGAGGCTTCACACGGGCCTTGTGGCCCTGCTAGCAACAGCAACGCCGGAGCGACTGGGCTACCGGTTGCTGTTCCCCCCTTCCTTTGCTGGCCCAGGAATTGCGGCTTATTACTCACAAGTCCGGTAAGGATGCGGCTGACCCTCCTACGGCCAGAGGCTCCTCGTCAGGACCAGGCAGAGAACCTTTCCATCGGCATTTGGAGTCTCCTGGCCGCTCTTGACACGCAATAACTTACAAAGGGCTGAGGGCGGGAGCCTGTAGTTCTTCACAGCAGCACATAGTTGTTCCCCCATGTTCCGAACGCCTAGGATTAACACAATTTATAAATATAAAAATACTACCACTATAGGGCGTAAAGCCAAGCTAAAATTTCTGCAACCAAAGCAAACCTCTTCGCGCCTGACAGAACGAGCCATGCGCATCGGTGCCTACAGCTCAAGGCCAGCAAGGCCTCGCGGGCGACGTTCTTCCGGCAGGCTGCGCAGCTGAACTTCTCTGTCTTGCCTAACAGTCTCCGTTGGGACATGACGTAACTTTGCCAACCAGCGCTTGTTGATGGAGGCATAGTAAAATCCATTGCCCTACAAAAGTATAAAGCAAAAAACAAAACAAAAAAACATTCAAAGCTCTGCAGAAGATGATAAAAATCCCAAGTTGTTTATAAGCACAAAAACCAGACCTAATACACACACACAAGCAAGGTAAACGAGAATACGCAAGCCACAAATACTGCCTCCCCCCAACCTCTGTTTTGGAAGCTGTGACGACAGTCGGGCTTGCTGTGAAAGGGAAGTTGGACTAAGCAGCCGCTAGAGATTAATCTTTCAGAAACCTTCTGTGTCCATGTTTTTGGCACAACTGTGCTCTGTCACTTCAGACACGCACAAGAAGATCCACTTCTTGTGACACTTCCACAGTAACCCCACCCCCCACCCCCCGTGCCCCCCTCGTTAATTAGTGCCCGCTGTGCCACTCGGATAGATGATACTCTGCTGTCTGTTCACTTCCCTGACATTAGCTACTTCAGAGGGAACTGAGCA
The DNA here is from genome assembly GCF_036417845.1 of Apteryx mantelli. Lineage (NCBI taxonomy): Eukaryota > Metazoa > Chordata > Aves > Apterygiformes > Apterygidae > Apteryx > Apteryx mantelli. The sequence continues at coordinate 101,099 of NW_027118529.1, forward strand.
GACTGGATTGCCTCTGTCCTCTCAAAGGTGAAAGTCTCAAAGACAGTTACAGCCCAGACTGCTGCTAAACAGTCTTTCTCGCAGCCGGAGAATTTTTGTTCTGGCCCCAAAGGGGATGTAAGGATGATGCTACTGGCACCCACTTTCCCTTACCGCTGTTTTCTAACGGTGCTGCTCCCATGGACTCAGCAGATGCAGGCAGATTTTACGGCCGATCTTTCCAGTCCAGTGAAAGCAGCGCCACGTTCTTTGTTCCATTCCTGACTCCTTTCCAATAATTTCCACCACAGTCTGCTGATACCAGCAAAGCTATGTTAACACTACAGGAGGAAATTAAATCCTCCTAAAACTGCTCTAAGTTGGAACTGACGAGAAGGAGCCTTAACTCCACAGGGCTTTAACCTTTCTTCCATCTACTGTCTTCCCACTTCCCCAAGTACCGCTGCCAAGTAATTAACCTGGGGTTGCGCTAACTGAGCCTTTCTGAAAGTGATCTTTTAATTTTACAGTTCGGACACTTCTGTCTCTCCATCTCTTCAGTAACTCTGGCCACCTGACCACCATTCCCCCAAAATAATAGTTTGCTGTCTTGTAGCTCTCAAAGCGTGACGCCTCGTAGACACATAAAGTCACACGCGCAGATACATACGTACGTAACATACTTTTTGTAATGCGTACAGACCTTCAGACCTTATATGTTGGTGATCTATTATTCCGATCGCTATTAATGGCAATCCTTCCTCGCCAGGAGGAACGGGCTTTCCCTTTTTGGGCGATGCAGACGGCTCTCAGTCAGTTCCGTTTGACTTCATTACTTCGGCTTGCTTACGTTTTTCTGGTCTCTTCAACTTCAGCCACGGCAATTAATCTAAAAATTAAATATGACATCTTTTCCTTTCTACATATGCACGTACGATAACAAAACAAAACAAAACAAAACGAAAAGAAGGAAGGGCAAAAAAGAAAAATTCACAGCTCTGCAGAAAATCCTAAGAACCCAAAGCTGTTTCTAAGCACACAAGCGCATCTCACACACACGCGCACACACAAACAAGATGAACGAGAACACGCGAGCCACAAACACCGCCTCCCCCAAGCCCTCTTTTGGGAGCCGCGACGACAGTCGGGCTGGCTGCGAAGGGAAAGTTCGACTAAGCAGCCGCTGGAGATTAATCTTGCAGAAACCTCCCGCGTCCCCGTTTTCGGCACAACCGAGCAGGCTGCATCACCTCCGCGCTCTCAAAGGCTAAAGCCTCGCAGGCGGTTACAGCCCAGGCGGCTGCTGAACAGTCCTTCCCGCAGCCGGAGAGTTTTTGCTGCGGCCCCAAAGGACATGGAAGGATGCTGCTACCGGCACCCGCTTTCCCTGCCGCTCTTTTCTAACGGCGCCGCTCCCACGGAGTCAGCAGATGCGGAAAGCTTTACTGAAAAAGCCTTGCCTCGTCCCAGGAATTTGAGGGTGGCAGATTTTACGGCCGTTCCTTCCGGTTTAGCGAAAGCAGCGTCACCTTCCTCATTCCGGTTCCGTTCCTGACTCCTTTCCCGTCATTTCCATCACGGTGCGCCGATACCGGCAAAGCCAGGTTAACGCTGCTGGAGGAAATTAAATCCTCCTAAGATTGCTCGGAGCTGGAACTGACGAGAAGGAGTCTTAATTCCGCAAGGCTTTCACTTTTCTTCTAGCTGCCGCCTTCCTGCTGCCCCAAATGCCATTGCCAGGCAATTAACCTGGGGTCGCGCTAACTGAGCCTTCCTGAAAGCCATCTCTCCGTTTTACAATTCGCACGCTTCCCTCTCCCTCTCTCTCTGGCCACCTGACCGCCGTTCCCCTAAGACAGGAATTTGCTGCCTTGGGGCTCTTAAAGCACCAAGACGCTTCGCAGACACAGAAAGTCACGCGCGCAGAAACGGATGGACGCAATGTCCTTTCCGTAACGCATACGCACCTGCCGTTAGATGTCGGTCACCTGTTATTCCGATCGCTATTAACGGCGAACCTTGCTCGCCGGGAGGAACAGGCTTTCTCTTTTGGGGCAGCGGAGACGGCTCTCGCTCGGTTCCTTTTCATTTTATTACTTCGGCTCGCTTACGTTTTTCTGGTCTCTTCAGCTTCAGCCGGGGCAACGAATCTGGAAATTAAATATCCTATCTTTCCTTTTCTACGTATGCGTATACGATAACAAAACAAAATACAAACAACCAAAGCAAAACTAAGGCAGCTACGGTTAACGATAGCCGCAGGGTAACAACGGGTCGCTTAGTCCTCAGCGCTGCCCCCGGAAGGCCGAAATAACGAACGTTCCGCATCAAGAGTTACCTTAGTTACCCGGGCCAGAACGCCTCCTACTGCCGCAGCTTCCGGGGAGATCGAGGGTCCGCTGCTGCGTTCTTGCTTCCTCGTTTCAGCCCGCCCCTCCCTTAGGGACTAAGCGCAAAAAACCGCTCGCTCGTCCGCCTTTGCTCTTTGTCAGCATTTGCTATCGTCGGTTCCGCCTCTGTAACGAAGAGAGAAAATTGCATTTCGCTTCCAAGAAAACACTTTGACTGACGCGAGTTCTTTTTCTCTTTCCCATGTTTTTTCCCCCCCCACCCCCCCTTTCTTTCTTTTTCCTTCTTTCCCTCAAAGGAAAGGTCTTAATACACCGCCTTGCATCATACGTTACAGAGGAAACTGTTTGGAAACGCTACAGGGCCGACGCCACGCCGCAACCCTGCTCCGGGGCCCCCCTGCCCCCCCGCTCCAGCCCGGCCCGCGCCGCCAACGAACAGGCGCCCTAAATGCCGCACACGCAAAACGCAACGTCGCACCCACGCTCCAGCACACCCTGCCCCGCGCTCCCGCCGCTCCCGGCCCCAGCCCCAGCCCGCCCCCCCCCCACTCGCCCCGCACCGCCGCCTCCACGCAGCGACAGCCGCAGCGGGCGGGACGCAGCCCGACACCCCCGAACCTGCGCGTTCGCCTCACCGGGGGCCCCACGTCCCTCCCTCCACGCCGCCTCCGCCCTCACCCACCGCACAAACAAAACGCCCTCCCTGCTCGCCACCATCTTGCTTCCCTGCCGCCGGGGGAGCCCGAGGGGAGGGGGGAGCGAGGGGGAGCCCGAGGAGGGGGGGAGAGCGAGGAGGAGCCCGAGGGGAAGGGGGAGCGAGGGGAAACCCGAGGGGAGGGGGGAGCGAGGGGGAACCCGAGGGGAGGGGGGAGCAGGGGGAACCCGAGGAGAGGGGGGGGAGCGAGAGGGAACCCGAGGGGAGGGGGGAGCGAGAGGGAACCCGAGGGGCGGGGGGAGCGAGGGGGAGCCCGAGGGGCGGGGGGAGCGAGGGGGAGCCCGAGGGGCGGGGGGAGCGAGGGGGAGCCCGAGGGGAGGGGGGAGCGAGGGGGAGCCCGAGGGGCGGGGGGAGCAGGGGGAACCCGAGGGGCGGGGGGAGCAGGGGGAACCCGAGGGAAGGGGGGAGCAGGGGGAACCCGAGGGGAGGGGGGAGCGAGGGGGAGCCCGCGGAGCGGGGGGAGCGAGGGGGAGCTCGAGGGGCGGGGGGAGCGAGGGGGAGCCCGAGGGTCGGGGGGAGCGAGGGGGAGCCCGACGGGCGGGGGGAGCACGAAGGGAGGCGAGACCCGCAATGGCGCACTCGCGTGCTCGCGGCGCGGCGCTGCAGCCGGGCGGCTCACGCGTGCGAACTGCAGCCCGCCGCGGCAGCCCGGGGCTCCCAGCGAGCGCCCCGTGGCTGCCCGTGCCCGTGGCCGCTCCGTGAGCACCGGGAAGGGGCGACGAGCAGGCGCCATTCGCTTACCCGTTCCCGAAACGGCGGAGAGCAGCGGCAAACATGGCGACCGGCACTGAGCATGTGCTCGCCGCCTGTGTGCGCACGCGCGCCCCCCCCCACCGGGTGCAGTACCGCTTTTTGGACACCGGGTGGCAGCAGTGAGCGCGGCGGAACGCAGTGCGCACGCACGCCCCCCCCCCCACCGGGTGCAGTACCGCTTTTTGGACACCGGGTGGCAGCAGTGAGCGCGGCGGAACGCAGTGCGCACGCGCACCCCCCCTTTTCGTGCAATACCGCTTTTTGGACACCCCGAGGGCAGCAGGGAGCATGGCCGGCCGCCGTGTGCATGCGCCACGGTGCAGTACTGCTTTTTCGACACTCCGAGCGACACGTGTCCGGTAAGGACCACACACACACACACACACACACACACACACACACACGCCCAGCGGGCCACTGCTGCAGGGCGGAGAAGGCACAGGCACCTGGAAGTACAGCTGCTGGCCTGCCCCAGAGCACAACGCGAACGGCTGCTGGGAACCCCGCTGACAGAGAACCGCACCTCCCGCCACCTCGGGAGACGCAACACGGTCTCCCAGAAGGCCAGTACGGGAAGACTGCACCTCCCGGCATGCCCTGCAGGCTAAAACGGCTGCCGGGAAAACCCCTGCCAGAAAACTATAGCTCCCAGCGTGCCGTGCAGACTAAAAGGGCCGCCCGGAAGCCCGGTGCCGGAAGACTACCGCTCCCAGCATGCCGTGCAAAAGCAACATGGCCACCCGGAAGCCCGGTGCCGGAAGACTACCGCTCCCAGCATGCCCGGCGCCGGGGTGGCACAGCGCTCCCTCACCCTCCCGCCCTTCGCTCCGTAGCCATCGCGTTCCGGCCCGCCCCTCTGCCCGCCGCCCGCCCGCCCGCCCTCGGCACCCGCACCCCGCCGCAGCGCCCCGCAGAGCCCCCCCGCCTGCCCGCCCGCCCGCCCTTTGCACAGATTTCAGCGCCCTCGCCTCAGCTCACCCGCCCTTATTTACAGCGCCTGCTGCGAGGCGCAGAGTCGCTGCGTGTCGTGCTCGAGCCGCTTCTCCCGGAGGCTTCAGGAACAGCGCTTTCCTTTGAACGGCGTTGCAAAATACTCCACAGACAAAAAAGAGGCAGAGGCTGCACTTAAAAAACAAACAAACAAACAAACAAACAAACAAACAAACAACCCCCACCCACCTACTTAATGGGACAATTTGCAAGCGTTCCAAGAAGCAGCCCTTCTTCTTTAGGACTTTCCACCTCCTGCCTTTACTGATTGTTAAACGAAATAAACAGGCCAAAGCAAGCCACGCGATTTGCTTGACAGACTGCTCAGTTTTTATTATTCAACAGCACGAGATGCTGGCACACAGTACGTCTGGCACGTTAAAGCATGAAAACGTTACTATTCCCATCACCTTTTTAGCTCGTTTCCTGCAGTGCCGCCAAAGGCTCGTTCCGTTTCGAAAAGAGCCGGCCTTTTCTAGCAGCGATCGCAGCCTAAAGGCTATTCCTAGGGCAGAAAGACTAACGGCTCGCTCACCTAGGTACCACTTACCTGGCTCCATTAGTTACTACGGGGATTAGCAAGGAAAGCGCATCGCCTTCTCTAAAGGGGAAAGACGCTCTTTTAAGCGCTTCCAGCGACTCCCCAGCATTGTCGTTACTTTGCGCGGCTAGGCAGCTTCTTCAAAGCCAGCTGCAAGAAAGAGTTTGCCTCCAAGGCACAACTTTCTGCTCCCCAGGGGCCGCTCGAGAGGAAAGCGGGCATTCGCCGCCCGCCCTCGGACAAAACGCACGGCAAGCCCTCGAGCACAGCACAAGACACCTTCTCTAGGGAAACCCGCTACTACGTCTCCTTCGCCGCAGGTTTTTCTCGGTATCGTGGCCCATTCGACAAACAAAAGAGGGCGAGAAATGTTTTCATCTGCTCTAAGGGCTTTCGTAGAAGAGAACGACATCGAAAGGAGTTACTACGGGATTTAGGCTCGGCTACGCACGCTACCCCAGCGCCACGGACTCGCTTTCAAGGGTCGGTAACGTGCGCGGTTTTTGCGCTCGTATTCACGGAACGAACAGGCGCTTCCCCGAGGAGGAGCGTTCGTAAAAAACTCTGACAATGCGTTGCGAGGCAGCAAACCTAGGCGAGCAGTTCTTTACTGGGATCCCTCGGCTGACGTTTCTTCGGCCGCACGCTCGCGGTCAAAGGCGTCTTTCTCACGTCCCGCCGTCAGGGCCTCCCCAGCAATTCCCGCAGCGACTCCCCCCTCGGGACAAACAGCTCGAGGACACGCACGGTCTCGCTAAAAGAACGGGGGGGGGGGGGGGGGGGGAACAAACGCGTGCGCTGCGCGTGGCACTCGCAGACCCGATCTTCGGGTCCAGAAGAAAACTCTCTAAAGCGGACCAGGCGGGCCAAAGAGGTCCCTTCTTTGCGCCACGCTTCTTTCCTCGCGCAGACGTCGGCCGCCTCTCCCCGCTCTCACGGGATCCCCTACCGGCAAGGGCACGGCGAAACGTTTCGGAAACGACAGCGTTTCCCAGAAGCATTTCCAACACCTTGGGAAAACAGCCGAAGGAGAGGCTCACGCGGGGCGCGTAACTAGAAAGAACGCTCCGCACAAAGGCCTCAAATGACCAGCCCGGAGCAGGGATCCCGGGCTCTCCGGGAGCGCAGGAGTTCTCACGTCCCTACTGAATGGAGCGCGCTGCCCGTGAAACACGAGACGCCGCAGCGACGCCGATCGTCGGAGGGAAGCCTGCAATAAGAGCAAAAGAAAAGCAGACGTTGAGGACAAAGACCAAGCTACGAGCCCCTCGCAATCCAGACACGCTTCTAGATTTACCGCCTATTTCAAGGCGCGCCTTCGGCAATTCCGTCCAATTTATTTTCCCAGAAGCCCGCGGCGAGGACGAAACGCCTCTCAAAGGAAGGTACGGCACAACCGCTCTGGCCTATAAACTACCGGTTTCGACACAGGAAAAGCACGGGGAAAGCGCTCGCGTTCCCCCCGAGAAACCACGTCCAAGCAGACCGATGAAGCAGGCCCCAAGTCTGAAAGCGGACCTAAAGGAGCCCGTTTGGCAGCCACGAGCTGGAACACGCCGTTCTCCTCCTCGCTAACAACCTCCCGTAGAGACCGGCAGCTGTACAGCGCCTTCTGCGCTACACGGAGGAGTCGGATACCGGGCAGATGCCGCGTCCCGAACGCGCAACTAGAGATTTGAACGCACGGACGTAAACAAACGCCCGTGACGTAGCGGAGGTCTAGCGTATTCACGTTTACCGTGCGTCGGTTCTCCTGCGCGGACGGGCCGTTCCACCTTCTTTACTCGTTAGCTGACAGACGCCCTAGGAGAAAGCAAAGAAAGGAAGAAATTCAGAACGAAATGAAACAGATCGGAGGCAGCCTCCAAGGCTTTGATCCATCCCCCCAGGCGGCCGAACCCCCTTTGCAAAGGCACATCTCAAAAGACGTGTCCTTCCGCGATCGCTGCGCTCCTGAGAGCCTAATAGTAGATGGTGCTTGTTAAACAGGAATGAGATGGTAAAACAGATGTTTCCCAGTCTCAAAGAGATTTACGGCATCTACATATTATGATACACCAAAAA
>NW_027118529.1:108691-171191 GCF_036417845.1 Apteryx mantelli
TAGCCCGTTCCTCCCGGCGAGGAAGGTTCGCCGTTAATAGCGATCGGAATAACAGGTGACCGACATCTAACGGAAGGTGCGTACGCGTTACAGAAAGGATGCCACGTCCATCCGTTTCTGCGCGCGTGACTTTCTGTGTCTGCGAAGCGTCGTGCTTTAAGAGCCCCAAGGCAGCAAATTCCTGTCTTAGGGGAACGGCGGTCAGGTGGCCAGAGGGAGAGGGAAGCGTGCGAATTGTAAAACGAAGAGATGGCTTTCAGGAAGGCTCAGTTAGCGCGACCCCAGGTTGATTGCCTGGCAATGGCATTTGGGGCAGCAGGAAGGCGGCAGCTAGAAGAAAAGTGAAAGCCTTGCGGAATTAAGGCTCCTTCTCGTGTATTAGATGCGCTTTTGTGGTTAGAAACAACTTTGGATTGTTACGATTTTCTGCCGACCTTTGAATCGATTTATTTCCTTCCTTCCTTCCTTCCTTCCTTCCTTCGCTCTGTGCTTTTGTGGGCAGCGCACACTCTCGGGCAAGACGCAGGAGTTCAGCTGCGCAGCCTGCCAGAGAAGCATCGCCCGCGAGGCCTCGCTAGCCTCGAGCTGTAGGCGCCGATGCACATGGCCCGTTCTGTCGGGCGCGAAGATTTGGCTGTCGGAATTTCAGCTTGGCTTTACGCCCTGTAGCGGTGCTGTTTTTGTCTTTATAAATTGCGCTACTCCTAGGCGTTGGGCACGTCGGGGAACGGCTGCGTGCTGCCGTGAAGAAGTGCGGGCTCCCGCCCTCAGCCCTTTGTCGGCAAGTTCTCGGGTGCCGAGAGCGGCCGGGGGACTCCGAACGCCGGCGGAAAGGTTCTCTGCCCGCTCCTGACGAGGAGCCTTCGGCCGCGGGAAGCTCGGCGGCGTCCTTCCCGCGCTCGTGAGTCGTAAGCCGCGCTTCGCCAGGCCGGCAGGGGAGGGTGTGTGTGTGGGGGGGGAATAGCGCCTGGCAGCCCGGCGGCTCCGGCGTCGCTGTTGCTAGCGGGGCCCCGAGGTCCGTGTGCAGCCTCAGCTGCCTGTCGGGAGCTTTGTTTCGGTGCGTTTGCCTGGCAAAAGCGGCGAGGGAGGCCTCAAATAGGAATTTTCGCGGCTAGGTGGGTAAGCTGTGCCCCCAGCTGCCTTTGCCTTGCTTTGCCGCTTAGCGTCGTCACGGCGACTTGGGAGCCCGCGATAAAATCCGTTACGGGGCTGAAGGGAGGCCCTGCGTTTGCCCCGCTTGGTTGGGAAACCGTCGTTAAAGCTTGGGGGGGGGGCGGGGACGAAGCTCCGAAAGGAGACTCTGCCGGTGACCTCGGCGGTCCGATTCGTTTGCAGGCTGACGTTCCGAGGGCCGGCGAGCGGAAGAGGAGCGGCTCAGCCCGTTCGGTTGACTTCGGCGATACTGTTTTAAGGAAGCGCGTAAGTACAGAAGGGGTCTGGGGGGGGGTTTTGAGCAGGACAGGAAAGAGCGAGGAAGATTGGAGAGTGTGGAGAAACTAGATGCCGCGGGCACTGAAGCTGTGAAGGGCTGAGAGAATTTGGGCTTAAGCATCTGAAAGGGGCTGCTAACGCGCGAGGAGCGGTAAAATACCGTCGCTGAACGCCAGGCTCCTTTGCAGCCCTCCGTCCCCCTCGGCAGCCTTCTCGTTCTGTTTCCGCGCCTCTGTTCAGCTCCCCGTCCGCCCGTTTGCCTCCCTCTCCCTCTTCTGCCCTGCGCTGTCCCCTTTCTCTGTCTGCCTTTGCCTCCCTCTTTTTCCCTCGCCGCCTTTGTGGCCAGCTCTCCCCCCTTCTCGTTCTCTTCAGAGTTAAGGTGCAAATAAGCCGTATTAAGATGCTGGTGTTGAAAGCTTTAAGGATTTCCCCACCGCCCGCCCTCCCCCCCCCCCCCAAAAAAAAAAATGCATCTTGTTTTTCCTTTTTGGTGTATCATAATATGTAGATGCCGTAAATCTCTTTGAGACTGGGAAACATCTGTTTTACCATCTCATTCCCGTTTAACAAGCACCATCTACTATTAGGCTCTCAGGAGCGCAGCGATCGCGGAAGGACACGTCTTTTGAGATGTGCCTTTGCAAAGGTGGTTCGGCCGCCTGGGGGGATGGATCAAAGCCTTGGAGGCTGCCTCCGAGCTGTTTCATTTCGTTCTGAATTTCTTCCTTTCTTTGCTTTCTCCTAGGGCGTCTGTCAGCTAACGAGTAAAGAAGGTGGAACGGCCGTCCGCGCAGGAGAACTGACGCACGGTAAACGTGAATACGCCAGACCTCCGCTACGTCACGGGCGTTTGTTTACGTCCGTGCGTTCAAATCTCTAGTTGCGCGTTCGGGACGCGGCATCTGCCCGGTATCCGACTCCTCCGTGTAGCGCAGAAGGCGCTGTACAGCTGCCGGTCTCTACGGGAGGTTGTTAGCGAGGAGGAGAACGGCGTGTTCCAGCTCGTGGCCGCCAAACGGGCTCCTTTAGGTCCGCTTTCAGACTTGGGGCCTGCTTCATCGGTCTGCTTGGACGTGGTTTCTCGGGGGAACGCGAGCGCTTTCCCCGTGCTTTTCCTGTGTCGAAACCGGTAGTTTATAGGCCAGAGCGGTTGTGCCGTACCTTCCTTTGAGAGGCGTTTCGTCCTCGCCGCGGGCTTCTGGGAAAATAAATTGGACGGAATTGCCGAAGGTGCGCCTTGAAATAGGCGGTAAATCTAGAAGCGTGTCTGGATTGCGAGGGGCTCGTAGCTTGGTCTTTGTCCTCAACGTCTGCTTTTCTTTTGCTCTTATTGCAGGCTTCCCTCCGACGATCGGCGTCGCTGCGGCGTCTCGTGTTTCACGGGCAGCGCGCTCTATTCAGTAGGGACGTGAGAACTCCTGCGCTCCCGGAGAGCCCGGGATCCCTGCTCCGGGCTGGTCATTTGAGGCCTTTGTGCGGAGCGTTCTTTCTAGTTACGCGCCCCGCGTGAGCCTCTCCTTCGGCTGTTTTCCCAAGGCGTTGGAAATGCTTCTGGGAAACGCTGTCGTTTCCGAAACGTTTCGCCGTGCCCTTGCCGGTAGGGGATCCCGTGAGAGCGGGGAGAGGCGGCCGACGTCTGCGCGAGGAAAGAAGCGTGGCGCAAAGAAGGGACCTCTTTGGCCCGCCTGGTCCGCTTTAGAGAGTTTTCTTCTGGACCTGAAGATCGGGTCTGTGAGTGCCACGCGCAGCGCACGCGTTTGTTCCCCCCCCCCCCCCGTTCTTTTAGCGAGACCGTGCGTGTCCTCGAGCTGTTTGTCCCGAGGGCGGAGTCGCTGCGGGAATTGCTGGGGAGGCCCTGACGGTGGGACGTGAGAAAGACGCCTTTGACCGCGAGCGTGCGGCCGAAGAAACGTCAGCCGAGGGATCCCAGTAAAGAACTGCTCGCCTAGGTTTGCTGCCTCGCAACGCGTCGTCAGAGTTTTTTACGAACGCTCCTCCTCGGGGAAGCGCCTGTTCGTTCCGTGAATACGAGCGCAAAAAACACGCACGTTACCGACCCTTGAAAGCGAGTCCGTGGCGCTGGGGTAGCGTGCGTAGCCGAGCCTAAATCCCGTAGTAACTCCTTTCGATGTCGTTCTCTTCTACGAAAGCCCTTAGAGCAGATGAAAACATTTCTCGCCCTCTCTTGTTTGTCGAATGGGCCACGATACCGAGAAAAACCTGCGGCGAAGGAGACGTAGTAGCGGGTTTCCCTAGAGAAGGTGTCTTGTGCTGTGCTCGAGGGCTTGCCGTGCGTTTTGTCCGAGGGCGGGCGGCGAATGCCCGCTTTCCTCTCGAGCGGCCCCTGGGGAGCAGAAAGTTGTGCCTTGGAGGCAAACTCTTTCTTGCAGCTGGCTTTGAAGAAGCTGCCTAGCCGCGCAAAGTAACGGCAGTGCTGGGGAGTCGCCGGAAGCGCTTAAAAGAGCGTCTTTCCCTTTTAGAGAAGGCGATGCGCTTTCCTTGCTAATTCCCGTAGTAACTAATGGAGCCAGGTAAGTGGTACCTAGGTGAGCGAGCCGTTAGTCTTTCTGCCCTAGGAATAGCCTTTAGGCTGCGATCGCTGCTAGAAAAGGCCGGCTCTTTTCGAAACGGAACGAGCCTTTGGCGGCACTGCAGGAAACGAGCTAAAAAGGTGATGGGAATAGTAACGTTTTCATGCTTTAACGTGCCAGACGTACTGTGTGCCAGCATCTCGTGCTGTTGAATAATAAAAACTGAGCAGTCTGTCAAGCAAATAGCGTGGCTTGCTTTGGCCTGTTTATTTCGTTTAACAATCAGTAAAGGCAGGAGGTGGAAAGTCCTAAAGAAGAAGGGCTGCTTCTTGGAACGCTTGCAAATTGTCCCATTAAGTAGGTGGGTGGGGGTTTTTTGTTTGTTTGTTTGTTTGTTTGTTTGTTTGTTAAGTGCAGCCTCTGCCTCTTTTTTGTCTGTGGAGTATTTTGCAACGCCGTTCAAAGGAAAGCGCTGTTCCTGAAGCCTCCGGGAGAAGCGGCTCGAGCACGACACGCAGCGACTCTGCGCCTCGCAGCAGGCGCTGTAAATAAGGGCGGGTGAGCTGAGGCGAGGGCGGTGAAATCTGTGCAAAGGGCGGGCGGGCAGGCGGGGGGGGCTCTGCGGGGCGCTGCGGCGGGGTGCGGGTGCCGAGGGCGGGCGGGCGGGCGGCGGGCAGAGGGGCGGGCCGGAACGCGATGGCTACGGAGCGAAGGGCGGGAGGGTGAGGGAGCGCTGTGCCACCCCGGCGCCGGGCATGCTGGGAGCGGTAGTCTTCCGGCACCGGGCTTCCGGGCGGCCATGTTGCTTTTGCACGGCATGCTGGGAGCGGTAGTCTTCCGGCACTGAGATTCTGGGCAGCCATGTTGCTTTTGCACGGCATGCTGGGAGCGGTAGTCTTCCGGCACCGGGCTTCCGGGCGGCCCTTTTAGTCTGCACGGCACGCTGGGAGCTATAGTTTTCTGGCAGGGGTTTTCCCGGCAGCCGTTTTAGTCTGCAGGGCATGCCGGGAGGTGCAGTCTTCCCGTACTGGCCTTCTGGGAGACCGTGTTGCGCCTCCCGAGGTGGCGGGAGGTGCGGTTCTCTGTCAGCGGGGTTCCCAGCAGCCGTTCGCGTTGTGCTCTGGGGCAGGCCAGCAGCTGTACTTCCAGGTGCCTGTGCCTTCTCCGCCCTGCAGCAGTGGCCCGCTGGGGGGTGTGTGTGTGTGTGTGTGTGTGTGTGTGTGGTCCTTACCGGACACGTGTCGCTCGGGGTGTCGAAAAAGCAGTACTGCACCGTGGCGCATGCACACGGCGGCCGGCCATGCTCCCTGCTGCCCTCGGGGTGTCCAAAAAGCGGTATTGCACGAAAAGGGGGGGGGGCGCGCGTGCGCACTGCGTTCCGCCGCGCTCACTGCTGCCACCCGGTGTCCAAAAAGCGGTACTGCACCCGGTGGGGGGGGGCGTGCGTGCGCACTGCGTTCCGCCGCGCTCACTGCTGCCACCCGGTGTCCAAAAAGCGGTACTGCACCCGGTGGGGGGGGGGCGTGCGTGCGCACACAGGCGGCGAGCACATGCTCAGTGCCGGTCGCCATGTTTGCCGCTGCTCTCCGCCGTTTCGGGAACGGGTAAGCGAATGGCGCGTGCTCGTCGCCCCTTCCCGGTGCTCACGGAGCGGCCACGGGCACGGGCAGCCTCGGGGCGCTCGCTGGGAGCCCCGGGCTGCCGCGGCGGGCTGCGGTTCGCACGCGTGAGCCGCCCGGCTGCAGCGCCGCGCCGCGAGCACGCGAGTGCGCCATTGCGGGTCTCGCCTCCCTTCGTGCTCCCCCCCGCCCGTCGGGCTCCCCCTCGCTCCCCCCTCCCCTCGGACTCCCCCTCGCTCCCCCCGCCCCGCGGGCTCCCCCTCGCTCCCCCCGCCCCTCGGGCTCCCCCCTCGCTCCCCCCCTCCCCTCGGGTTCCCCCTGCTCCCCCCGCCCCGCGGGCTCCCCCTCGCTCCCCCCTCCCCTCGGGTTCTCCCTCGCTCCCCCCTCCCCTCGGGTTCCCCCTGCTTCCCCCTCCCCTCGGGTTCCCTCTGCTCCCCCCTCCCTTCGGGTTCCCTCTGCTCCCCCCTCCCCTCGGGTTCCCCCTCGCTCCCCCCTCCCCTCGGGCTCCCCCTCGCTCCCCCCTCCCCTCGGGCTCCCCCTCGCTCCCCCCTCCCCTCGGGCTCCCCCTCGCTCCCCCCTCCCCTCGGGCTCCCCCTCGCTCCCCCCTCCCCTCGGGCTCCCTCTCGCTCCCCCCTCCCCTCGGGCTCCCCCTGCTCCCCCCCTCCCCTCGGGCTCCCCCTGCTCCCCCCTCCCCTCGGGGTCCCCCGGCGGCAGGGAAGCAAGATGGCGGCGAGCAGGGAGGGCGTTTTGGTTGTGCGGCGGGTGAGGGCGGAGGCGGCGTGGAGGGAGGGACGTGGGGCCCCCGGTGAGGCGAACGCGCAGGTTCGGGGGCGTCGGGCTGCGTCCCGCCCGCTGCGGCCGTCGCTGCGTGGAGGCGGCGGTGCGGGGCGAGTGGGGGGGGGCGGGCTGGGGCCGGGTGCCGGGGAGCGGCGGGAGCGCGGGGCAGGGTGTGCTGGAGCGCGGGTGCGACGTTGCGTTTTGCGTGTGCGGCGTTTAGGGCGCCGGTCCGTTGGCGGCGCGGGCCGGGCTGGAGCGGGGGGGCAGGCGGGCCCCGGAGCAGGGTTGCGGCGCAGCGTCGGCCCTGTAGTGTTTCCAAACAGTTTCCTCTGTAACGTATGATGCAAGGCGGTGTATTAAGACCTTTCCTTTGAGGGAAAGAAGGAAAAAGAAAGAAAGGGGGGGCGGGGGGGGGAAAAAACATGGGAAAGAGAAAAAGAACTCGCGTCAGTCGAAGTGTTTTCTTGGAAGCGAAATGCAGTTTTCTCTCTTCGTTACAGAGGCGGAACCGACGATCGCAAATGCTGACAAAGAGCAAAGGCGGACGAGCGAGCAGTTTTTTGCGCTTAGTCCCTGAGGGAGGGGCGGGCTGAAACGAGGAAGCAAGAACGCAGCAGCGGACCCTCGATCTCCCCAGAAGCTGCGGCAGTAGGAGGCGTTCTGGCCCGGGTAACTAAGGTAACTCTTGATGCGGAACGTTCGTTATTTCGGCCTTCCGGAGGCAGCGCTGAGGACTAAGCGACCCGTTGTTACCCTGCGGCTATCGTTAACCGTAGCTGCCTTAGTTTTGCTTTGGTTGTTTGTATTTTGTTTTGTTATCGTACACGCGTACGTAGAAAAGGAAAGATAGGGTATTTAATTTTTAGATTCATTGCTACGGCTGAAGTTGAAGAGACCAGAAAAACGTAAGCGAGCCAAAGTAATAAAATGAAAAGGAACCGAGCGAGAGCCGTCTCCGTCGCCCCAAAAGGGAAAGCCCGTTCCTCCCGGCGAGGAAGGTTCGCCGTTAATAGCGATCGGAATAACAGGTGACCGACATCTAACGGAAGGTGCGTACGCGTTACAGAAAGGATGCCACGTCCATCCGTTTCTGCGCGCGTGACTTTCTGTGTCTGCGAAGCGTCGTGCTTTAAGAGCCCCAAGGCAGCAAATTCCTGTCTTAGGGGAACGGCGGTCAGGTGGCCAGAGGGAGAGGGAAGCGTGCGAATTGTAAAACGAAGAGATGGCTTTCAGGAAGGCTCAGTTAGCGCGACCCCAGGTTGATTGCCTGGCAATGGCATTTGGGGCAGCAGGAAGGCGGCAGCTAGAAGAAAAGTGAAAGCCTTGCGGAATTAAGGCTCCTTCTCGTGTATTAGATGCGCTTTTGTGGTTAGAAACAACTTTGGATTGTTACGATTTTCTGCCGACCTTTGAATCGATTTATTTCCTTCCTTCCTTCCTTCCTTCCTTCCTTCGCTCTGTGCTTTTGTGGGCAGCGCACACTCTCGGGCAAGACGCAGGAGTTCAGCTGCGCAGCCTGCCAGAGAAGCATCGCCCGCGAGGCCTCGCTAGCCTCGAGCTGTAGGCGCCGATGCACATGGCCCGTTCTGTCGGGCGCGAAGATTTGGCTGTCGGAATTTCAGCTTGGCTTTACGCCCTGTAGCGGTGCTGTTTTTGTCTTTATAAATTGCGCTACTCCTAGGCGTTGGGCACGTCGGGGAACGGCTGCGTGCTGCCGTGAAGAAGTGCGGGCTCCCGCCCTCAGCCCTTTGTCGGCAAGTTCTCGGGTGCCGAGAGCGGCCGGGGGACTCCGAACGCCGGCGGAAAGGTTCTCTGCCCGCTCCTGACGAGGAGCCTTCGGCCGCGGGAAGCTCGGCGGCGTCCTTCCCGCGCTCGTGAGTCGTAAGCCGCGCTTCGCCAGGCCGGCAGGGGAGGGTGTGTGTGTGGGGGGGGAATAGCGCCTGGCAGCCCGGCGGCTCCGGCGTCGCTGTTGCTAGCGGGGCCCCGAGGTCCGTGTGCAGCCTCAGCTGCCTGTCGGGAGCTTTGTTTCGGTGCGTTTGCCTGGCAAAAGCGGCGAGGGAGGCCTCAAATAGGAATTTTCGCGGCTAGGTGGGTAAGCTGTGCCCCCAGCTGCCTTTGCCTTGCTTTGCCGCTTAGCGTCGTCACGGCGACTTGGGAGCCCGCGATAAAATCCGTTACGGGGCTGAAGGGAGGCCCTGCGTTTGCCCCGCTTGGTTGGGAAACCGTCGTTAAAGCTTGGGGGGGGGGGCGGGGACGAAGCTCCGAAAGGAGACTCTGCCGGTGACCTCGGCGGTCCGATTCGTTTGCAGGCTGACGTTCCGAGGGCCGGCGAGCGGAAGAGGAGCGGCTCAGCCCGTTCGGTTGACTTCGGCGATACTGTTTTAAGGAAGCGCGTAAGTACAGAAGGGGTCTGGGGGGGGGTTTTGAGCAGGACAGGAAAGAGCGAGGAAGATTGGAGAGTGTGGAGAAACTAGATGCCGCGGGCACTGAAGCTGTGAAGGGCTGAGAGAATTTGGGCTTAAGCATCTGAAAGGGGCTGCTAACGCGCGAGGAGCGGTAAAATACCGTCGCTGAACGCCAGGCTCCTTTGCAGCCCTCCGTCCCCCTCGGCAGCCTTCTCGTTCTGTTTCCGCGCCTCTGTTCAGCTCCCCGTCCGCCCGTTTGCCTCCCTCTCCCTCTTCTGCCCTGCGCTGTCCCCTTTCTCTGTCTGCCTTTGCCTCCCTCTTTTTCCCTCGCCGCCTTTGTGGCCAGCTCTCCCCCCTTCTCGTTCTCTTCAGAGTTAAGGTGCAAATAAGCCGTATTAAGATGCTGGTGTTGAAAGCTTTAAGGATTTCCCCACCGCCCGCCCTCCCCCCCCCCCCAAAAAAAAATGCATCTTGTTTTTCCTTTTTGGTGTATCATAATATGTAGATGCCGTAAATCTCTTTGAGACTGGGAAACATCTGTTTTACCATCTCATTCCCGTTTAACAAGCACCATCTACTATTAGGCTCTCAGGAGCGCAGCGATCGCGGAAGGACACGTCTTTTGAGATGTGCCTTTGCAAAGGTGGTTCGGCCGCCTGGGGGGATGGATCAAAGCCTTGGAGGCTGCCTCCGAGCTGTTTCATTTCGTTCTGAATTTCTTCCTTTCTTTGCTTTCTCCTAGGGCGTCTGTCAGCTAACGAGTAAAGAAGGTGGAACGGCCCGTCCGCGCAGGAGAACTGACGCACGGTAAACGTGAATACGCCAGACCTCCGCTACGTCACGGGCGTTTGTTTACGTCCGTGCGTTCAAATCTCTAGTTGCGCGTTCGGGACGCGGCATCTGCCCGGTATCCGACTCCTCCGTGTAGCGCAGAAGGCGCTGTACAGCTGCCGGTCTCTACGGGAGGTTGTTAGCGAGGAGGAGAACGGCGTGTTCCAGCTCGTGGCCGCCAAACGGGCTCCTTTAGGTCCGCTTTCAGACTTGGGGCCTGCTTCATCGGTCTGCTTGGACGTGGTTTCTCGGGGGGAACGCGAGCGCTTTCCCCGTGCTTTTCCTGTGTCGAAACCGGTAGTTTATAGGCCAGAGCGGTTGTGCCGTACCTTCCTTTGAGAGGCGTTTCGTCCTCGCCGCGGGCTTCTGGGAAAATAAATTGGACGGAATTGCCGAAGGTGCGCCTTGAAATAGGCGGTAAATCTAGAAGCGTGTCTGGATTGCGAGGGGCTCGTAGCTTGGTCTTTGTCCTCAACGTCTGCTTTTCTTTTGCTCTTATTGCAGGCTTCCCTCCGACGATCGGCGTCGCTGTGGCGTCTCGTGTTTCACGGGCAGCGCGCTCTATTCAGTAGGGACGTGAGAACTCCTGCGCTCCCGGAGAGCCCGGGATCCCTGCTCCGGGCTGGTCATTTGAGGCCTTTGTGCGGAGCGTTCTTTCTAGTTACGCGCCCCGCGTGAGCCTCTCCTTCGGCTGTTTTCCCAAGGCGTTGGAAATGCTTCTGGGAAACGCTGTCGTTTCCGAAACGTTTCGCCGTGCCCTTGCCGGTAGGGGATCCCGTGAGAGCGGGGAGAGGCGGCCGACGTCTGCGCGAGGAAAGAAGCGTGGCGCAAAGAAGGGACCTCTTTGGCCCGCCTGGTCCGCTTTAGAGAGTTTTCTTCTGGACCTGAAGATCGGGTCTGCGAGTGCCACGCGCAGCGCACGCGTTTGTTCCCCCCCCCCCCCCCCCCCGTTCTTTTAGCGAGACCGTGCGTGTCCTCGAGCTGTTTGTCCCGAGGGCGGAGTCGCTGCGGGAATTGCTGGGGAGGCCCTGACGGCGGGACGTGAGAAAGACGCCTTTGACCGCGAGCGTGCGGCCGAAGAAACGTCAGCCGAGGGATCCCAGTAAAGAACTGCTCGCCTAGGTTTGCTGCCTCGCAACGCGTCGTCAGAGTTTTTTACGAACGCTCCTCCTCGGGGAAGCGCCTGTTCGTTCCGTGAATACGAGCGCAAAAAACACGCACGTTACCGACCCTTGAAAGCGAGTCCGTGGCGCTGGGGTAGCGTGCGTAGCCGAGCCTAAATCCCGTAGTAACTCCTTTCGATGTCGTTCTCTTCTACGAAAGCCCTTAGAGCAGATGAAAACATTTCTCGCCCTCTCTTGTTTGTCGAATGGGCCACGATACCGAGAAAAACCTGCGGCGAAGGAGACGTAGTAGCGGGTTTCCCTAGAGAAGGTGTCTTGTGCTGTGCTCGAGGGCTTGCCGTGCGTTTTGTCCGAGGGCGGGCGGCGAATGCCCGCTTTCCTCTCGAGCGGCCCCTGGGGAGCAGAAAGTTGTGCCTTGGAGGCAAACTCTTTCTTGCAGCTGGCTTTGAAGAAGCTGCCTAGCCGCGCAAAGTAACGGCAGTGCTGGGGAGTCGCCGGAAGCGCTTAAAAGAGCGTCTTTCCCTTTTAGAGAAGGCGATGCGCTTTCCTTGCTAATTCCCGTAGTAACTAATGGAGCCAGGTAAGTGGTACCTAGGTGAGCGAGCCGTTAGTCTTTCTGCCCTAGGAATAGCCTTTAGGCTGCGATCGCTGCTAGAAAAGGCCGGCTCTTTTCGAAACGGAACGAGCCTTTGGCGGCACTGCAGGAAACGAGCTAAAAAGGTGATGGGAATAGTAACGTTTTCATGCTTTAACGTGCCAGACGTACTGTGTGCCAGCATCTCGTGCTGTTGAATAATAAAAACTGAGCAGTCTGTCAAGCAAATAGCGTGGCTTGCTTTGGCCTGTTTATTTCGTTTAACAATCAGTAAAGGCAGGAGGTGGAAAGTCCTAAAGAAGAAGGGCTGCTTCTTGGAACGCTTGCAAATTGTCCCATTAAGTAGGTGGGTGGGGGTTTTTTGTTTGTTTGTTTGTTTGTTTGTTTGTTTGTTAAGTGCAGCCTCTGCCTCTTTTTTGTCTGTGGAGTATTTTGCAACGCCGTTCAAAGGAAAGCGCTGTTCCTGAAGCCTCCGGGAGAAGCGGCTCGAGCACGACACGCAGCGACTCTGCGCCTCGCAGCAGGCGCTGTAAATAAGGGCGGGTGAGCTGAGGCGAGGGCGGTGAAATCTGTGCAAAGGGCGGGCGGGCAGGCGGGGGGGCTCTGCGGGGCGCTGCGGCGGGGTGCGGGTGCCGAGGGCGGGCGGGCGGGCGGCGGGCAGAGGGGCGGGCCGGAACGCGATGGCTACGGAGCGAAGGGCGGGAGGGTGAGGGAGCGCTGTGCCACCCCGGCGCCGGGCATGCTGGGAGCGGTAGTCTTCCGGCACCGGGCTTCCGGGCGGCCATGTTGCTTTTGCACGGCATGCTGGGAGCGGTAGTCTTCCGGCACTGAGATTCTGGGCAGCCATGTTGCTTTTGCACGGCATGCTGGGAGCGGTAGTCTTCCGGCACCGGGCTTCCGGACGGCCCTTTTAGTCTGCACGGCACGCTGGGAGCTATAGTTTTCTGGCAGGGGTTTTCCCGGCAGCCGTTTTAGTCTGCAGGGCATGCCGGGAGGTGCAGTCTTCCCGTACTGGCCTTCTGGGAGACCGTGTTGCGCCTCCCGAGGTGGCGGGAGGTGCGGTTCTCTGTCAGCGGGGTTCCCAGCAGCCGTTCGCGTTGTGCTCTGGGGCAGGCCAGCAGCTGTACTTCCAGGTGCCTGTGCCTTCTCCGCCCTGCAGCAGTGGCCCGCTGGGGGTGTGTGTGTGTGTGTGTGTGTGTGTGTGTGGTCCTTACCGGACACGTGTCGCTCGGGTGTCGAAAAAGCAGTACTGCACCGTGGCGCATGCACACGGCGGCCGGCCATGCTCCCTGCTGCCCTCGGGGTGTCCAAAAAGCGGTATTGCACGAAAAGGGGGGGGGCGCGCGTGCGCACTGCGTTCCGCCGCGCTCACTGCTGCCACCCGGTGTCCAAAAAGCGGTACTGCACCCGGTGGGGGGGGGCGTGCGTGCGCACTGCGTTCCGCCGCGCTCACTGCTGCCACCCGGTGTCCAAAAAGCGGTACTGCACCCGGTGGGGGGGGGCGTGCGTGCGCACACAGGCGGCGAGCACATGCTCAGTGCCGGTCGCCATGTTTGCCGCTGCTCTCCGCCGTTTCGGGAACGGGTAAGCGAATGGCGCGTGCTCGTCGCCCCTTCCCGGTGCTCACGGAGCGGCCACGGGCACGGGCAGCCTCGGGGCGCTCGCTGGGAGCCCCGGGCTGCCGCGGCGGGCTGCGGTTCGCACGCGTGAGCCGCCCGGCTGCAGCGCCGCGCCGCGAGCACGCGAGTGCGCCATTGCGGGTCTCGCCTCCCTTCGTGCTCCCCCCGCCCGTCGGGCTCCCCCTCGCTCCCCCCTCCCCTCGGACTCCCCCTCGCTCCCCCCGCCCCGCGGGCTCCCCCTCGCTCCCCCCCGCCCCTCGGGCTCCCCCTCGCTCCCCCCTCCCCTCGGGTTCCCCCTGCTCCCCCCGCCCCGCGGGCTCCCCCTCGCTCCCCCCGCCCCGCGGGCTCCCCCTCGCTCCCCCCTCCCCTCGGGTTCTCCCTCGCTCCCCCCTCCCCTCGGGTTCCCCCTGCTTCCCCCTCCCCTCGGGTTCCCTCTGCTCCCCCCCTCCCTTCGGGTTCCCTCTGCTCCCCCCTCCCCTCGGGTTCCCCCTCGCTCCCCCCTCCCCTCGGGCTCCCCCTCGCTCCCCCCTCCCCTCGGGCTCCCCCTCGCTCCCCCCTCCCCTCGGGCTCCCTCTCGCTCCCCCCTCCCCTCGGGCTCCCCCTGCTCCCCCCCTCCCCTCGGGCTCCCCCTCGCTGCCCCCTCCCCTCGGGCTCCCCCTCGCTCCCCCCTCCCCTCGGGTTCCCCCTCGCTCCCCCCTCCCCTCGGGTTCCCCCTCGCTCCCCCCTCCCCTCGGGCTCCCCCTGCTCCCCCCCTCCCCTCGGGCTCCCCCTGCTCCCCCCTCCCCTCGGGGTCCCCCGGCGGCAGGGAAGCAAGATGGCGGCGAGCAGGGAGGGCGTTTTGGTTGTGCGGCGGGTGAGGGCGGAGGCGGCGTGGAGGGAGGGACGTGGGGCCCCCGGTGAGGCGAACGCGCAGGTTTGGGGGCGTCGGGCTGCGTCCCGCCCGCTGCGGCCGTCGCTGCGTGGAGGCGGCGGTGCGGGGCGAGTGGGGGGGGGCGGGCTGGGGCCGGGTGCCGGGAGCGGCGGGAGCGCGGGGCAGGGTGTGCTGGAGCGCGGGTGCGACGTTGCGTTTTGCGTGTGCGGCGTTTAGGGCGCCGGTCCGTTGGCGGCGCGGGCCGGGCTGGAGCGGGGGGGCAGGCGGGCCCCGGAGCAGGGTTGCGGCGCGGCGTCGGCCCTGTAGTGTTTCCAAACAGTTTCCTCTGTAACGTATGATGCAAGGCGGTGTATTAAGACCTTTCCTTTGAGGGAAAGAAGGAAAAAGAAAGAAAGGGGGGGCGGGGGGGGAAAAAACATGGGAAAGAGAAAAAGAACTCGCGTCAGTCGAAGTGTTTTCTTGGAAGCGAAATGCAGTTTTCTCTCTTCGTTACAGAGGCGGAACCGACGATCGCAAATGCTGACAAAGAGCAAAGGCGGACGAGCGAGCAGTTTTTTGCGCTTAGTCCCTGAGGGAGGGGCGGGCTGAAACGAGGAAGCAAGAACGCAGCAGCGGACCCTCGATCTCCCCAGAAGCTGCGGCAGTAGGAGGCGTTCTGGCCCGGGTAACTAAGGTAACTCTTGATGCGGAACGTTCGTTATTTCGGCCTTCCGGAGGCAGCGCTGAGGACTAAGCGACCCGTTGTTACCCTGCGGCTATCGTTAACCGTAGCTGCCTTAGTTTTGCTTTGGTTGTTTGTATTTTGTTTTGTTATCGTACACGCGTACGTAGAAAAGGAAAGATAGGGTATTTAATTTTTAGATTCATTGCTACGGCTGAAGTTGAAGAGACCAGAAAAACGTAAGCGAGCCAAAGTAATAAAATGAAAAGGAACCGAGCGAGAGCCGTCTCCGTCGCCCCAAAAGGGAAAGCCCGTTCCTCCCGGCGAGGAAGGTTCGCCGTTAATAGCGATCGGAATAACAGGTGACCGACATCTAACGGAAGGTGCGTACGCGTTACAGAAAGGATGCCACGTCCATCCGTTTCTGCGCGCGTGACTTTCTGTGTCTGCGAAGCGTCGTGCTTTAAGAGCCCCAAGGCAGCAAATTCCTGTCTTAGGGGAACGGCGGTCAGGTGGCCAGAGGGAGAGGGAAGCGTGCGAATTGTAAAACGAAGAGATGGCTTTCAGGAAGGCTCAGTTAGCGCGACCCCAGGTTGATTGCCTGGCAATGGCATTTGGGGCAGCAGGAAGGCGGCAGCTAGAAGAAAAGTGAAAGCCTTGCGGAATTAAGGCTCCTTCTCGTGTATTAGATGCGCTTTTGTGGTTAGAAACAACTTTGGATTGTTACGATTTTCTGCCAACCTTTGAATCGATTTATTTCCTTCCTTCCTTCCTTCCTTCCTTCCTTCGCTCTGTGCTTTTGTGGGCAGCGCACACTCTCGGGCAAGACGCAGGAGTTCAGCTGCGCAGCCTGCCAGAGAAGCATCGCCCGCGAGGCCTCGCTAGCCTCGAGCTGTAGGCGCCGATGCACATGGCCCGTTCTGTCGGGCGCGAAGATTTGGCTGTCGGAATTTCAGCTTGGCTTTACGCCCTGTAGCGGTGCTGTTTTTGTCTTTATAAATTGCGCTACTCCTAGGCGTTGGGCACGTCGGGGAACGGCTGCGTGCTGCCGTGAAGAAGTGCGGGCTCCCGCCCTCAGCCCTTTGTCGGCAAGTTCTCGGGTGCCGAGAGCGGCCGGGGGACTCCGAACGCCGGCGGAAAGGTTCTCTGCCCGCTCCTGACGAGGAGCCTTCGGCCGCGGGAAGCTCGGCGGCGTCCTTCCCGCGCTCGTGAGTCGTAAGCCGCGCTTCGCCAGGCCGGCAGGGGAGGGTGTGTGTGTGGGGGGGGAATAGCGCCTGGCAGCCCGGCGGCTCCGGCGTCGCTGTTGCTAGCGGGGCCCCGAGGTCCGTGTGCAGCCTCAGCTGCCTGTCGGGAGCTTTGTTTCGGTGCGTTTGCCTGGCAAAAGCGGCGAGGGAGGCCTCAAATAGGAATTTTCGCGGCTAGGTGGGTAAGCTGTGCCCCCAGCTGCCTTTGCCTTGCTTTGCCGCTTAGCGTCGTCACGGCGACTTGGGAGCCCGCGATAAAATCCGTTACGGGGCTGAAGGGAGGCCCTGCGTTTGCCCCGCTTGGTTGGGAAACCGTCGTTAAAGCTTGGGGGGGGGGGCGGGGACGAAGCTCCGAAAGGAGACTCTGCCGGTGACCTCGGCGGTCCGATTCGTTTGCAGGCTGACGTTCCGAGGGCCGGCGAGCGGAAGAGGAGCGGCTCAGCCCGTTCGGTTGACTTCGGCGATACTGTTTTAAGGAAGCGCGTAAGTACAGAAGGGGTCTGGGGGGGGGGTTTTGAGCAGGACAGGAAAGAGCGAGGAAGATTGGAGAGTGTGGAGAAACTAGATGCCGCGGGCACTGAAGCTGTGAAGGGCTGAGAGAATTTGGGCTTAAGCATCTGAAAGGGGCTGCTAACGCGCGAGGAGCGGTAAAATACCGTCGCTGAACGCCAGGCTCCTTTGCAGCCCTCCGTCCCCCTCGGCAGCCTTCTCGTTCTGTTTCCGCGCCTCTGTTCAGCTCCCCGTCCGCCCGTTTGCCTCCCTCTCCCTCTTCTGCCCTGCGCTGTCCCCTTTCTCTGTCTGCCTTTGCCTCCCTCTTTTTCCCTCGCCGCCTTTGTGGCCAGCTCTCCCCCCTTCTCGTTCTCTTCAGAGTTAAGGTGCAAATAAGCCGTATTAAGATGCTGGTGTTGAAAGCTTTAAGGATTTCCCCACCGCCCGCCCTCCCCCCCCCCCCCCCCAAAAAAAAAATGCATCTTGTTTTTCCTTTTTGGTGTATCATAATATGTAGATGCCGTAAATCTCTTTGAGACTGGGAAACATCTGTTTTACCATCTCATTCCCGTTTAACAAGCACCATCTACTATTAGGCTCTCAGGAGCGCAGCGATCGCGGAAGGACACGTCTTTTGAGATGTGCCTTTGCAAAGGTGGTTCGGCCGCCTGGGGGGATGGATCAAAGCCTTGGAGGCTGCCTCCGAGCTGTTTCATTTCGTTCTGAATTTCTTCCTTTCTTTGCTTTCTCCTAGGGCGTCTGTCAGCTAACGAGTAAAGAAGGTGGAACGGCCCGTCCGCGCAGGAGAACTGACGCACAGTAAACGTGAATACGCCAGACCTCCGCTACGTCACGGGCGTTTGTTTACGTCCGTGCGTTCAAATCTCTAGTTGCGCGTTCGGGACGCGGCATCTGCCCGGTATCCGACTCCTCCGTGTAGCGCAGAAGGCGCTGTACAGCTGCCGGTCTCTACGGGAGGTTGTTAGCGAGGAGGAGAACGGCGTGTTCCAGCTCGTGGCCGCCAAACGGGCTCCTTTAGGTCCGCTTTCAGACTTGGGGCCTGCTTCATCGGTCTGCTTGGACGTGGTTTCTCGGGGGGAACGCGAGCGCTTTCCCCGTGCTTTTCCTGTGTCGAAACCGGTAGTTTATAGGCCAGAGCGGTTGTGCCGTACCTTCCTTTGAGAGGCGTTTCGTCCTCGCCGCGGGCTTCTGGGAAAATAAATTGGACGGAATTGCCGAAGGTGCGCCTTGAAATAGGCGGTAAATCTAGAAGCGTGTCTGGATTGCGAGGGGCTCGTAGCTTGGTCTTTGTCCTCAACGTCTGCTTTTCTTTTGCTCTTATTGCAGGCTTCCCTCCGACGATCGGCGTCGCTGCGGCGTCTCGTGTTTCACGGGCAGCGCGCTCTATTCAGTAGGGACGTGAGAACTCCTGCGCTCCCGGAGAGCCCGGGATCCCTGCTCCGGGCTGGTCATTTGAGGCCTTTGTGCGGAGCGTTCTTTCTAGTTACGCGCCCCGCGTGAGCCTCTCCTTCGGCTGTTTTCCCAAGGCGTTGGAAATGCTTCTGGGAAACGCTGTCGTTTCCGAAACGTTTCGCCGTGCCCTTGCCGGTAGGGGATCCCGTGAGAGCGGGGAGAGGCGGCCGACGTCTGCGCGAGGAAAGAAGCGTGGCGCAAAGAAGGGACCTCTTTGGCCCGCCTGGTCCGCTTTAGAGAGTTTTCTTCTGGACCTGAAGATCGGGTCTGCGAGTGCCACGCGCAGCGCACGCGTTTGTTCCCCCCCCCCCCCCCCCGTTCTTTTAGCGAGACCGTGCGTGTCCTCGAGCTGTTTGTCCCGAGGGCGGAGTCGCTGCGGGAATTGCTGGGGAGGCCCTGACGGCGGGACGTGAGAAAGACGCCTTTGACCGCGAGCGTGCGGCCGAAGAAACGTCAGCCGAGGGATCCCAGTAAAGAACTGCTCGCCTAGGTTTGCTGCCTCGCAACGCGTCGTCAGAGTTTTTTACGAACGCTCCTCCTCGGGGAAGCGCCTGTTCGTTCCGTGAATACGAGCGCAAAAAACGCGCACGTTACCGACCCTTGAAAGCGAGTCCGTGGCGCTGGGGTAGCGTGCGTAGCCGAGCCTAAATCCCGTAGTAACTCCTTTCGATGTCGTTCTCTTCTACGAAAGCCCTTAGAGCAGATGAAAACATTTCTCCCCCTCTCTTGTTTGTCGAATGGGCCACGATACCGAGAAAAACCTGCGGCGAAGGAGACGTAGTAGCGGGTTTCCCTAGAGAAGGTGTCTTGTGCTGTGCTCGAGGGCTTGCCGTGCGTTTTGTCCGAGGGCGGGCGGCGAATGCCCGCTTTCCTCTCGAGCGGCCCCTGGGGAGCAGAAAGTTGTGCCTTGGAGGCAAACTCTTTCTTGCAGCTGGCTTTGAAGAAGCTGCCTAGCCGCGCAAAGTAACGGCAGTGCTGGGGAGTCGCCGGAAGCGCTTAAAAGAGCGTCTTTCCCTTTTAGAGAAGGCGATGCGCTTTCCTTGCTAATCCCCGTAGTAACTAATGGAGCCAGGTAAGTGGTACCTAGGTGAGCGAGCCGTTAGTCTTTCTGCCCTAGGAATAGCCTTTAGGCTGCGATCGCTGCTAGAAAAGGCCGGCTCTTTTCGAAACGGAACGAGCCTTTGGCGGCACTGCAGGAAACGAGCTAAAAAGGTGATGGGAATAGTAACGTTTTCATGCTTTAACGTGCCAGACGTACTGTGTGCCAGCATCTCGTGCTGTTGAATAATAAAAACTGAGCAGTCTGTCAAGCAAATAGCGTGGCTTGCTTTGGCCTGTTTATTTCGTTTAACAATCAGTAAAGGCAGGAGGTGGAAAGTCCTAAAGAAGAAGGGCTGCTTCTTGGAACGCTTGCAAATTGTCCCATTAAGTAGGTGGGTGGGGGTTTTTTGTTTGTTTGTTTGTTTGTTTGTTTGTTTGTTAAGTGCAGCCTCTGCCTCTTTTTTGTCTGTGGAGTATTTTGCAACGCCGTTCAAAGGAAAGCGCTGTTCCTGAAGCCTCCGGGAGAAGCGGCTCGAGCACGACACGCAGCGACTCTGCGCCTCGCAGCAGGCGCTGTAAATAAGGGCGGGTGAGCTGAGGCGAGGGCGGTGAAATCTGTGCAAAGGGCGGGCGGGCAGGCGGGGGGGCTCTGCGGGGCGCTGCGGCGGGGTGCGGGTGCCGAGGGCGGGCGGGCGGGCGGCGGGCAGAGGGGCGGGCCGGAACGCGATGGCTACGGAGCGAAGGGCGGGAGGGTGAGGGAGCGCTGTGCCACCCCGGCGCCGGGCATGCTGGGAGCGGTAGTCTTCCGGCACCGGGCTTCCGGGCGGCCATGTTGCTTTTGCACGGCATGCTGGGAGCGGTAGTCTTCCGGCACTGAGATTCTGGGCAGCCATGTTGCTTTTGCACGGCATGCTGGGAGCGGTAGTCTTCCGGCACCGGGCTTCCGGGCGGCCCTTTTAGTCTGCACGGCACGCTGGGAGCTATAGTTTTCTGGCAGGGGTTTTCCCGGCAGCCGTTTTAGTCTGCAGGGCATGCCGGGAGGTGCAGTCTTCCCGTACTGGCCTTCTGGGAGACCGTGTTGCGCCTCCCGAGGTGGCGGGAGGTGCGGTTCTCTGTCAGCGGGGTTCCCAGCAGCCGTTCGCGTTGTGCTCTGGGGCAGGCCAGCAGCTGTACTTCCAGGTGCCTGTGCCTTCTCCGCCCTGCAGCAGTGGCCCGCTGGGGGTGTGTGTGTGTGTGTGTGTGTGTGTGTGTGTGTGTGTGGTCCTTACCGGACACGTGTCGCTCGGGTGTCGAAAAAGCAGTACTGCACCGTGGCGCATGCACACGGCGGCCGGCCATGCTCCCTGCTGCCCTCGGGGTGTCCAAAAAGCGGTATTGCACGAAAAGGGGGGGGGCGCGCGTGCGCACTGCGTTCCGCCGCGCTCACTGCTGCCACCCGGTGTCCAAAAAGCGGTACTGCACCCGGTGGGGGGGGGCGTGCGTGCGCACTGCGTTCCGCCGCGCTCACTGCTGCCACCCGGTGTCCAAAAAGCGGTACTGCACCCGGTGGGGGGGGGCGTGCGTGCGCACACAGGCGGCGAGCACATGCTCAGTGCCGGTCGCCATGTTTGCCGCTGCTCTCCGCCGTTTCGGGAACGGGTAAGCGAATGGCGCGTGCTCGTCGCCCCTTCCCGGTGCTCACGGAGCGGCCACGGGCACGGGCAGCCTCGGGGCTCTCGCTGGGAGCCCCGGGCTGCCGCGGCGGGCTGCGGTTCGCACGCGTGAGCCGCCCGGCTGCAGCGCCGCGCCGCGAGCACGCGAGTGCGCCATTGCGGGTCTCGCCTCCCTTCGTGCTCCCCCCGCCCGTCGGGCTCCCCCTCGCTCCCCCCTCCCCTCGGACTCCCCCTCGCTCCCCCCGCCCCTCGGGCTCCCCCTCGCTCCCCCCTCCCCTCGGGTTCCCCCTGCTCCCCCCGCCCCGCGGGCTCCCCCTCGCTCCCCCCGCCCCGCGGGCTCCCCCTCGCTCCCCCCTCCCCTCGGGTTCTCCCTCGCTCCCCCCTCCCCTCGGGTTCCCCCTGCTTCCCCCTCCCCTCGGGTTCCCTCTGCTCCCCCCTCCCCTCGGGTTCCCTCTGCTCCCCCCTCCCCTCGGGTTCCCCCTCGCTCCCCCCTCCCCTCGGGCTCCCCCTCGCTCCCCCCTCCCCTCGGGCTCCCCCTCGCTCCCCCCTCCCCTCGGGCTCCCTCTCGCTCCCCCCTCCCCTCGGGCTCCCCCTGCTCCCCCCCTCCCCTCGGGCTCCCCCTCGCTGCCCCCTCCCCTCGGGCTCCCCCTCGCTCCCCCCTCCCCTCGGGTTCCCCCTCGCTCCCCCCCTCCCCTCGGGTTCCCCCTCGCTCCCCCCTCCCCTCGGGCTCCCCCTGCTCCCCCCCTCCCCTCGGGCTCCCCCTGCTCCCCCCTCCCCTCGGGGTCCCCCGGCGGCAGGGAAGCAAGATGGCGGCGAGCAGGGAGGGCGTTTTGGTTGTGCGGCGGGTGAGGGCGGAGGCGGCGTGGAGGGAGGGACGTGGGGCCCCCGGTGAGGCGAACGCGCAGGTTTGGGGGCGTCGGGCTGCGTCCCGCCCGCTGCGGCCGTCGCTGCGTGGAGGCGGCGGTGCGGGGCGAGTGGGGGGGGGCGGGCTGGGGCCGGGTGCCGGGAGCGGCGGGAGCGCGGGGCAGGGTGTGCTGGAGCGCGGGTGCGACGTTGCGTTTTGCGTGTGCGGCGTTTAGGGCGCCGGTCCGTTGGCGGCGCGGGCCGGGCTGGAGCGGGGGGGCAGGCGGGCCCCGGAGCAGGGTTGCGGCGCGGCGTCGGCCCTGTAGTGTTTCTAAACAGTTTCCTCTGTAACGTATGATGCAAGGCGGTGTATTAAGACCTTTCCTTTGAGGGAAAGAAGGAAAAAGAAAGAAAGGGGGGGCGGGGGGGGGGAAAAACATGGGAAAGAGAAAAAGAACTCGCGTCAGTCGAAGTGTTTTCTTGGAAGCGAAATGCAGTTTTTCTCTCTTCGTTACAGAGGCGGAACCGACGATCGCAAATGCTGACAAAGAGCAAAGGCGGACGAGCGAGCAGTTTTTTGCGCTTAGTCCCTGAGGGAGGGGCGGGCTGAAACGAGGAAGCAAGAACGCAGCAGCGGACCCTCGATCTCCCCAGAAGCTGCGGCAGTAGGAGGCGTTCTGGCCCGGGTAACTAAGGTAACTCTTGATGCGGAACGTTCGTTATTTCGGCCTTCCGGAGGCAGCGCTGAGGACTAAGTGACCCGTTGTTACCCTGCGGCTATCGTTAACCGTAGCTGCCTTAGTTTTGCTTTGGTTGTTTGTATTTTTGTTTTGTTATCGTACACGCGTACGTAGAAAAGGAAAGATAGGGTATTTAATTTTTAGATTCATTGCTACGGCTGAAGTTGAAGAGACCAGAAAAACGTAAGCGAGCCAAAGTAATAAAATGAAAAGGAACCGAGCGAGAGCCGTCTCCGTCGCCCCAAAAGGGAAAGCCCGTTCCTCCCGGCGAGGAAGGTTCGCCGTTAATAGCGATCGGAATAACAGGTGACCGACATCTAACGGAAGGTGCGTACGCGTTACAGAAAGGATGCCACGTCCATCCGTTTCTGCGCGCGTGACTTTCTGTGTCTGCGAAGCGTCGTGCTTTAAGAGCAGCAGCAAATTCCTGTCTTAGGGGAACGGCGGTCAGGTGGCCAGAGGGAGAGGGAAGCGTGCGAATTGTAAAACGAAGAGATGGCTTTCAGGAAGGCTCAGTTAGCGCGACCCCAGTTTGATTGCCTGGCAATGGCATTTGGGGCAGCAGGAAGGCGGCAGCTAGAAGAAAAGTGAAAGCCTTGCGGAATTAAGGCTCCTTCTCGTGTATTAGATGCGCTTTTGTGGTTAGAAACAACTTTGGATTGTTACGATTTTCTGCCGACCTTTGAATCGATTTATTTCCTTCCCTTCCTTCCTTCCTTCTTCCTTCGCTCTGTGCTTTTGTGGGCAGCGCACACTCTCGGGCAAGACGCAGGAGTTCAGCTGCGCAGCCTGCCAGAGAAAGCATCGCCCGCGAGGCCTCGCTAGCCTCGAGCTGTAGGCGCCGATGCACATGGCCCGTTCTGTCGGGCGCGAAGATTTGGCTGTCGGAATTTCAGCTTGGCTTTACGCCCTGTAGCGGTGCTGTTTTTGTCTTTATAAATTGCGCTACTCCTAGGCGTTGGGCACGTCGGGGAACGGCTGCGTGCTGCCGTGAAGAAGTGCGGGCTCCCGCCCTCAGCCCTTTGTCGCAAGTTCTCGGGTGCCGAGAGCGGCCGGGGGACTCCGAACGCCGGCGGAAAGGTTCTCTGCCCGCTCCTGACGAGGAGCCTTCGGCCACGGGAAGCTCGGCGGCGTCCTTCCCGCGCTCGTGAGTCGTAAGCCGCGCTTCGCCAGGCCGGCAGGGGAGGGTGTGTGTGTGGGGGGGTAATAGCGCCTGGCAGCCCGGCGGCTCCGGCGTCGCTGTTGCTAGCGGGGGCCCCGAGGTCCGTGTGCAGCCTCAGCTGCCTGTCGGGAGCTTGGTTTCGGTGCGTTTGCCTGGCAAAAGCGGCGAGGGAGGCCTCAAATAGGAATTTTCGCGGCTAGGTGGGTAAGCTGTGCCCCCAGCTGCCTTTGCCTTGCTTTGCCGCTTAGCGTCGTCACGGCGACTTGGGAGCCCGCGATAAAATCCGTTACGGGCTGAAGGGAGGCCCTGCGTTTGCCCCGCTTGGTTGGGAAACCGTCGTTAAAGCTTGGGGGGGGGGCGGGGACGAAGCTCCGAAGGAGACTCTGCCGGTGACCTCGGCGGTCCGATTCGTTTGCAGGCTGACGTTCCGAGGGCCGGCGAGCGGAAGAGGAGCGGCTCAGCCCGTTCGGTTGACTTCGGCGATACTGTTTTAAGGAAGCGCGTAAGTACAGAAGGGGTCTGGGGGGGGGGTTTTGAGCAGGACAGGAAAGAGCGAGGAAGATTGGAGAGTGTGGAGAAACTAGATGCCGCGGGCACTGAAGCTGTGAAGGGCTGAGAGAATTTGGGCTTAAGCATCTGAAAGGGGCTGCTAACGCGCGAGGAGCGGTAAAATACCGTCGCTGACGCCAGGCTCCTTTGCAGCCCTCCGTCCCCTCGGGCAGCCTTCTCGTTCTGTTTCCGCGCCTCTGTTCAGCTCCCCGTCCGCCCGTTTGCCTCCCTCTCCTCTCTGCCCTGCGCTGTCCCCTTTCTCTGTCTGCCCTTTGCCTCCCTCTTTTTCCCTCGCCGCCTTTGTGGCCAGCTCTCCCCCCTTCTCGTTCTCTTCAGAGTTAAGGTGCAAATAAGCCGTATTAAGATGCTGGTGTTGAAAGCTTTAAGGATTTCCCACCGCCGCCCTCCCCCCCCCCCCCCCAAAAAAAAAAATGCATCTTGTTTTTCCTTTTTGGTGTATCATAATATGTAGATGCCGTAAATCTCTTTGAGACTGGGAAACATCTGTTTTACCATCTCATTCCCGTTTAACAAGCACCATCTACTATTAGGCTCTCAGGAGCGCAGCGATCGCGGAAGGACACGTCTTTTGAGATGTGCCTTTGCAAAGGTGGTTCGGCCGCCTGGGGGATGGATCAAAGCCTTGGAGGCTGCCTCCGAGCTGTTTCATTTCGTTCTGAATTTCTTCCTTTCTTTGCTTTCTCCTAGGGCGTCTGTCAGCTAACGAGTAAAGAAGGTGGAACGGCCCGTCCGCGCAGGAGAACTGACGCACGGTAAACGTGAATACGCCAGACCTCCGCTACGTCACGGGCGTTTGTTTACGTCCGTGCGTTCAAATCTCTAGTTGCGCGTTCGGGACGCGCATCTGCCCGTATCCGACTCCTCCGTGTAGCGCAGAAGGCGCTGTACAGCTGCCGGTCTCTACGGGAGGTTGTTAGCGAGGAGGAGAACGGCGTGTTCCAGCTCGTGGCCGCCAAACGGGCTCCTTTAGGTCCGCTTTCAGACTTGGGGCCTGCTTCATCGGTCTGCTTGGACGTGGTTTCTCGGGGGAACGCGAGCGCTTTCCCGTGCTTTTCCTGTGTCGAAACCGGTAGTTTATAGGCCAGAGCGGTTGTGCCGTACCTTCCTTTGAGAGGCGTTCGTCCTCGCCGCGGGCTTCTGGGAAAATAAATTGGACGGAATTGCCGAAGGTGCGCCTTGAAATAGGCGGTAAATCTAGAAGCGTGTCTGGATTGCGAGGGGCTCGTAGCTTGGTCTTTGTCCTCAACGTCTGCTTTTCTTTTGCTCTTATTGCAGGCTTCCCTCCGACGATCGGCGTCGCTGCGGCGTCTCGTGTTTTCACGGGCAGCGCGCTCTATTCAGTAGGGACGTGAGAACTCCTGCGCTCCACGGAGAGCCCGGGATCCCTGCTCCGGGCTGGTCATTTGAGGCCTTTGTGCGGAGCGTTCTTTCTAGTTACGCGCCCCGCGTGAGCCTCTCCTTCGGCTGTTTTCCCAAGGCGTTGGAAATGCTTCTGGGAAACGCTGTCGTTTCCGAAACGTTTCGCCGTGCCCTTGCCGGTAGGGGATCCCGTGAGAGCGGGGAGAGGCGGCCGACGTCTGCGCGAGGAAAGAAGCGTGGCGCAAAGAAGGGACCTCTTTGGCCCGCCTGGTCCGCTTTAGAGAGTTTTCTTCTGGACCTGAAGATCGGGTCTGCGAGTGCCACGCGCAGCGCACGCGTTTGTTCCCCCCCCCCCCCCCCCCCCCCCCGTTCTTTTAGCGAGACCGTGCGTGTCCCTCGAGCTGTTTGTCCCGAGGGCGGAGTCGCTGCGGGAATTGCTGGGGAGGCCCTGACGGCGGGACGTGAGAAAGACGCCTTTGACCGCGAGCGTGCGGCCGAAGAAACGTCAGCCGAGGGATCCCAGTAAAGAACTGCTCGCCTAGGTTTGCTGCCTCGCAACGCGTCGTCAGAGTTTTTTACGAACGCTCCTCCTCGGGGAAGCGCCTGTTCGTTCCGTGAATACGAGCGCAAAAAAACGCGCCAACGTTACCGACCCTTGAAAGCGAGTCCGTGGCGCTGGGGTAGCGTGCGTAGCCGAGCCTAAATCCCGTAGTAACTCCTTTCGATGTCGTTCTCTTCTACGAAAGCCTTAGAGCAATGAAAACATTTCTCGCCTCTCTTGTTTGTCGAATGGGCCACGATACCGAGAAAAACCTGCGGCGAAGGAGACGTAGTAGCGGGTTTCCCTAGAGAAGGTGTCTTGTGCTGTGCTCGAGGGCTTGCCGTGCGTTTTGTCCGAGGGCGGGCGGCGAATGCCCGCTTTCCTCTCGAGCGGCCCCTGGGGAGCAGAAAGTTGTGCCTTGGAGGCAAACTCTTTCTTGCAGCTGGCTTTGAAGAAGCTGCCTAGCCGCGCAAAGTAACGGCAGTGCTGGGGAGTCGCCGGAAGCGCTTAAAAGAGCGTCTTTCCCTTTTAGAGAAGGCGATGCGCTTTCCTTGCTAATCCCCGTAGTAACTAATGGAGCCAGGTAAGTGGTACCTAGGTGAGCGAGCCGTTAGTCTTTCTGCCTAGGAATAGCCTTTAGGCTGCGATCGCTGCTAGAAAGGCGGCTCTTTTCGAAACGGAACGAGCCTTTGGCGGCACTGCAGGGAAACGAGCTAAAAGGTGATGGGAATAGTAACGTTTTCATGCTTTAACGTGCCAGACGTACTGTGTGCCAGCATCTCGTGCTGTTGAATAATAAAAACTGAGCAGTCTGTCAAGCAAATAGCGTGGCTTGCTTTGGCCTGTTTATTTCGTTTAACAATCAGTAAAGGCAGGAGGTGGAAAGTCCTAAAGAAGAAGGGCTGCTTCTTGAACGCTTGCAAATTGTCCCATTAAGTAGGTGGGTGGGGGTTTTTTGTTTGTTTGTTTGTTTGTTTGTTTGTTTGTTAAGTGCAGCCTCTGCCTCTTTTTTGTCTGTGGAGTATTTTGCAACGCCGTTCAAAGGAAAGCGCTGTTCCTGAAGCCTCCGGGAGAAGCGGCTCGAGCACGACACGCAGCGACTCTGCGCCTCGCAGCAGGCGCTGTAAATAAGGGCGGGTGAGCTGAGGCGAGGGCGGTGAAATCTGTGCAAAGGGCGGGCGGGCAGGCGGGGGGGCTCTGCGGGGCGCTGCGGCGGGGGTGCGGGTGCCGAGGGCGGCGGGCGGGGCGGCGGGCAGAGGGGCGGGCCGGAACGCGATGGCTACGGAGCGAAGGGCGGGAGGGTGAGGGAGCGCTGTGCCACCCCGGCGCCGGGCATGCTGGGAGCGGTAGTCTTCCGGCACCGGGCTTCCGGGCGGCCATGTTGCTTTTGCACGCATGCTGGGAGCGGTAGTCTTCCGCACTGAGATTCTGGGCAGCCATGTTGCTTTTGCACGGCATGCTGGGAGCGGTAGTCTTCCGGCACCGGGCTTCCGGGCGGCCCTTTTAGTCTGCACGGCACGCTGGGAGCTATAGTTTTTCTGGCAGGGTTTTCCCGGCAGCCGTTTTAGTCTGCAGGGCATGCCGGAGGTGCAGTCTTCCCGTACTGGCCTTCTGGGAGACCGTGTTGCGCCTCCCGAGGTGGCGGGAGGTGCGGTTCTCTGTCAGCGGGGTTCCCAGCAGCCCGTTCGCGTTGTGCTCTGGGGCAGGCCAGCAGCTGTACTTCCAGGTGCCTGTGCCTTCTCGCCCTGCAGCAGTGGCCCGCTGGGGGTGTGTGTGTGTGTGTGTGTGTGTGTGTGTGTGTGTGTGTGTGGTCCTTACCGGACACGTGTCGCTCGGGTGTCGAAAAAGCAGTACTGCACCGTGGCGCATGCACACGGCGGCCGGCCATGCTCCCTGCTGCCCTCGGGGTGTCCAAAAAGCGGTATTGCACGAAAAGGGGGGGGGCGCGCGTGCGCACTGCGTTCCGCCGCGCTCACTGCTGCCACCCGGTGTCCAAAAAGCGGTACTGCACCCGGTGGGGGGGGCGTGCGTGCGCACTGCGTTCCGCCGCGCTCACTGCTGCCACCCGGTGTCCAAAAAGCGGTACTGCACCCGGTGGGGGGGGGCGTGCGTGCGCACTGCGTTCCGCCGCGCTCACTGCTGCCACCCGGTGTCCAAAAAGCGGTACTGCACCCGGTGGGGGGGGGCGTGCGTGCGCACTGCGTTCCCGCCGCGCTCACTGCTGCCACCCCGGTGTCCAAAAAGCGGTACTGCACCCGGTGGGGGGGGCGTGCGTGCGCACACAGGCGGCGAGCACATGCTCAGTGCCGGTCGCCATGTTTGCCGCTGCTCTCCGCCGTTTCGGGAACGGGTAAGCGAATGGCGCGTGCTCGTCGCCCCTTCCCGGTGCTCACGGAGCGGCCACGGGCACGGGCAGCCTCGGGGCGCTCGCTGGGAGCCCCGGGCTGCCGCGGCGGGCTGCGGTTCGCACGCGTGAGCCGCCCGGCTGCAGCGCCGCGCCGCGAGCACGCGAGTGCGCCATTGCGGGTCTCGCCTCCCTTCGTGCTCCCCCGCCCGTCGGGCTCCCCCTCGCTCCCCCCTCCCCTCGGACTCCCCCTCGCTCCCCCCGCCCCGCGGGCTCCCCCTCGCTCCCCCCGCCCCTCGGGCTCCCCCTCGCTCCCCCCTCCCCTCGGGTTCCCCTGCTCCCCCCGCCCCGCGGGCTCCCCCTCGCTCCCCCCTCCCCGCGGGCTCCCCCTCGCTCCCCCCTCCCCTCGGGCTCCCCCTCGCTGCCCCCTCCCCGCGGGCTCCCCTCGCTGCCCCCTCCCCTCGGGCTCCCCTCGCTCCCCCCTCCCCTCGGGCTCCCCCTCGCTCCCCCTCCCCTCGGGCTCCCCCGCGGCGGGGGAAGCAAGATGGCGGCGAGCAGGGAGGGCGTTTTGGTTGTGCGGCAGGTGAGGCGGCGTGGAGGGAGGGACGTGGGGCCCCCGGTGAGGCGAACGCGCAGGTTCGGGGGCGTCGGGCTGCGTCCCGCCCGCTGCGGCCGTCGCTGCGTGGAGGCGGCGGTGCGGGGCGAGTGGGGGGGGGGGCGGGCTAGGGCCGGGTGCCGGGAGCGGCGGGGAGCGCGAGGCAGGGTGTGCTGGAGCGTGGGTGCGACGTTGCGTTTTGCGTGTGCGGCGTTTAGGGCGCCGGTTTGTGTTGCGGCGTGGGCCGGGCTGGAGCGGGGGGGCAGGCGGGCCCCGGAGCAGGGTTGCGGCGCGGCGTCGGCCCTGTAGTGTTTCCAAACAGTTTTCTCTGTAACGTATGATGCAAGGCGGTGTATGTAAGACCTTTCCTTTGAGGGAAAGAAGGAAAAAGAAAGAAAGGGGGGGCGGGGGGGAAAAAACATGGGAAAGAGAAAAAGAACTCGCGTCAGTCGAAGTGTTTTCTTGAAGCGAAATGCAGTTTTCTCTCTTCGTTACAGAGGCGGAACCGACGATCGCAAATGCTGACAAAGAGCAAAGGCGGACGAGCGAGCAGTTTTTTGCGCTTAGTCCCTGAGGGAGGGGCGGGCTGAAACGAGGAAGCAAGAACGCAGCAGCGGACCCTCGATCTCCCCAGAAGCTGCGGCAGTAGAGGCGTTCTGGCCGGGTAACTAAGGTAACTCTTGATGCGGAACGTTCGTTATTTCGGCCTTCCGGAGGCAGCGCTGGGACTAAGCGACCCGTTGTTACCCTGCGGCTATCGTTAACCGTAGCTGCCTTAGTTTTGCTTTGGTTGTTTGTATTTTGTTTTGTTATCGTACACGCGTACGTAGAAAAGGAAAGATAGGGTATTAATTTTTAGATCATTGCTACGGCTGAAGTTGAAGAGACCAGAAAAACGTAAGCGAGCCAAAGTAATAAAATGAAAAGGAACCGAGCGAGAGCCGTTTCCGCTGCCCCAAAAGGGAAAGCCTGTTCCTCCCGGCGAGGAAGGTTCGCCGTTAATAGCGATCGGAATAACAGGTGACCGACATCTAACGGAAGGTGCGTATGCGTTACCGAAAGGACATTGCGTCCATCCGTCTCTGCGCGCGTGACTTTCTGTGTCTGCGAAGCGTCTTGGTGCTTTAAGAGCCCCAAGGCAGCAAATTCCTGTCTTAGGGGAATGGCGGTCAGGTGGCCAGAGAGAGAGGGAGAGGGAAGCGTGCGAATTGTAAAACGAAGAGATGGCTTTCAGGAAGGCTCAGTTAGCGTGACCCCAGGTTAATTGCCTGGCAATGGCGTTTGGGGGCAGCAGGAAGGCGGCAGCTAGAAGAAAAGTGAAAGCCTTGCGGAATAAGGCTCCTTCTCGTCAGTTCCAGCTCTGAGCAATCTTAGGAGGATTTAATTTCCTCCAGCAGCGTTAACCTGGCTTTGCCGGTATCGGTGCACCGCGATGGAAATGACGGGAAAGGAGTCAGGAACGGAACCGGAACGAGGAAGGTGACGCTGCTTTCGCTAACCGGAAGGAGCGGCCGTAAAATCTGCCGCCCTCAAATTCCCGGACGAGGCAAGGCTTTTTCAGTAAAGCTTTCCGCATCTGCTGACTCCGTGGGAGCGGCGCCGTTAGAAAAGAGCGGCAGGGAAAGCGGGTGCCGGTAGCAGCATCCTTCCATGTCCTTTGGGGCCGCAGCAAAACTCTCCGGCTGCGGGAAGGACTGTTTAGCAGCCGCCTGGGCTGTAACCGCCTGCGAGGCTTTAGCCTTTGAGAGCGCGGAGGTGATGCAGCCTGCTCGGTTGTGCCGAAAACGGGGACGCGGGAGGTTTCTGCAAGATTAATCTCCAGCGGCTGCTTAGTCGAACTTTCCCTTCGCAGCCAGCCCGACTGTCGTCGCGGCTCCCAAAAGAGGGCTTGGGGGAGGCGGTGTTGTGGCTCGCGTGTTCTCGTTCATCTTGTTTGTGTGTGCGCGTGTGTGTGAGATGCGCTTGTGTGCTTAGAAACAGCTTTGGGTTCTTAGGATTTTCTGCAGAGCTGTGAATTTTTCTTTTTTGCCCTTCCTTCTTTCCGTTTGTTTTGTTTTGTTATCGTACGTGCATATGTAGAAAGGGAAAGATGTCATATTTAATTTTTAGATTAATTGCCGTGGCTGAAGTTGAAGAGACCAGAAAACGTAAGCAAGCCGAAGTAATGAAGTCAAACGGAACTGACTGAGAGCCGTCTGCATCGCCCAAAAAGGGAAAGCCCGTTCCTCCTGGCGAGGAAGGATTGCCATTAATAGCGATCGGAATAATAGATCACCAACATATAAGGTCTGAAGGTCTGTACGCATTACAAAAAGTATGTTACGTACGTATGTATCTGCGCGTGTGACTTTATGTGTCTACGAGGCGTCATGCTTTGAGAGCTACAAGACAGCAAACTATTATTTTGGGGGAATGGTGGTCAGGTGGCCAGAGTTACTGAAGAGATGGAGAGACAGAAGTGTCCGAACTGTAAAATTAAAAGATCACTTTCAGAAAGGCTCAGTTAGCGCAACCCCAGGTTAATTACTTGGCAGCGGTACTTGGGGAAATGGGAAGACAGTAGATGGAAGAAAGGTTAAAGCCCTGTGGAGTTAAGGCTCTTTCTCGTCAGTTCCAACTTAGAGCAGTTTTAGGAAGATTTAATTTCCTCCTGTAGTGTTAACATAGCTTTGCTGGTATCAGCAGACTGTGGTGGAAATTATTGGAAAGGAGTCAGGAATGGAACAAAGAACGTGGCGCTGCTTTCACTGGACTGGAAGGATCGGCCGTAAAATCTGCCCGCATCTGCTGAGTCCATGGGAGCAGCACCGTTAGAAAACAGCGGTAAGGGAAAGTGGGTGCCAGTAGCATCATCCTTACATCCCCTTTGGGGCCAGAACAAAAATTCTCCGGCTGCGAGAAAGACTGTTTAGCAGCAGTCTGGGCTGTAACTGTCTTTGAGACTTTCACCTTTGAGAGCACCTAGGCAATCCAGTCTGCTCAGTTCCCTCTGAAGTAGCTAATGTCAGGGAAGTGAACAGACAGCAGAGTATCATCTATCCGAGTGGCACAGCGGGCACTAATTAACGAGGGGGGCACGGGGGGTGGGGGGTGGGGTTACTGTGGAAGTGTCACAAGAAGTGGATCTTCTTGTGCGTGTCTGAAGTGACAGAGCACAGTTGTGCCAAAAACATGGACACAGAAGGTTTCTGAAAGATTAATCTCTAGCGGCTGCTTAGTCCAACTTCCCTTTCACAGCAAGCCCGACTGTCGTCACAGCTTCCAAAACAGAGGTTGGGGGGAGGCAGTATTTGTGGCTTGCGTATTCTCGTTTACCTTGCTTGTGTGTGTGTATTAGGTCTGGTTTTTGTGCTTATAAACAACTTTGGATTCTTATGATCTTCTGCAGAGCTTTGAATGTTTTTTTGTTTTGTGCTTTGCTTTATACTTTTGTAGGGCAATGGATTTTACTATGCCTCCATCAACAAGCGCTGGCTGGCAAAGTTACGTCATGTCCCAACGGAGACTGTTAGGCAAGACAGAGAAGTTCAGCTGCGCAGCCTGCTGGAAGAACGTCGCCCGCGAGGCCTTGCTGGCCTTGAGCTGTAGGCACCGATGCGCATGGCTCGTTCTGTCAGGCGTGAAGAGGTTTGCTTTGGTTGCAGAAATTTTAGCTTGGCTTTACACCCTATAGTGGTAGTATTTTTATATTTATAAATTGTGTTAATCCTAGGCGTTCGGAACATGGGGGAACAACTGTGTGCTGCTGTGAAGAACTACAGGCTCCCGCCCTCAGCCCTTTGTAAGTTATTGTGTGTCAAGAGCGGCCAGGAGACTCCAAATGCCGATGGAAAGGTTCTCTGCCTGGTCCTGACGAGGAGCCTCTGGCCGTAGGAGGGTCAGCCGCATCCTTACCGGACTTGTGAGTAATAAGCCGCAATTCCTGGGCCAGCAAAGGAAGGGGGGAACAGCAACCGGTAGCCCAGTCGCTCCGGCGTTGCTGTTGCTAGCAGGGCCACAAGGCCCGTGTGAAGCCTCAGCTGCCTGTTGGGAGCTTTATTTTGGTCGGTTTACCTGGCAAAAGCGGCAAGGGAGGCCTCAAATAAGAATTTTTGTGGCTAGGTGGGTAAGCTGTGAGCCCAGCTGCCTTTGCCTTGCTTTGCCGCTTAGTGTCGTAACAGCAACTCGGGACCCGAGAATAAAAACTGTTACAGTGCTTAAGGGAGGATCTGCGTTTGCCCGGGTTAGGGGACCATCGCTAAAGCTTTGGGGGGGGGGGGCGGGGACGAAGCTCCGAAAGGAGACTCTGCCGGTGACCTCGGCGGTCCGATTCGTTTGCAGGCTGACGTTCCGAGGGCCGGCGAGCGGAAGAGGAGCGGCTCAGCCCGTTTGGTTGATTTCAGTGATACTGTTTTAAGGAAGCGCGTAAGTACAGAAGGGGTCTGGGAGGGTTTTTGAGCAGGACAGGAAAGAGCAAGGAAGATTGGAGAGTGTGGAAAAACTAGGTGCTGTGAACGTACTGAAGTCGCTAAGGGCTGAGAGAATTTGGGGTTAAGCATCTGAAAGGGGCTAAGGCGCAAGGAGCAGTAAAACACCATCACTGAACACAGGGCTCCTCCCCAGTCTGGACCTGTGCGCGCCCCCTCGCTCTGGCAGACGCAGGCACCCTGGAGCTGTAGGGAAACGGGCAAACAGGCCCACAAGTGGGCTTTGGGCACAGCAGTGTGCAGAGAGCTCTGCGTGTTCGGCAGGTGAGCGGGGATGGAGAGTGGTGAGAGCTGTTCTGGGCCGACCGGACCCATCCGGTTCCGCTCCCTGTCCCTCTGTCCAGCTCTCCATCCTTCTCTTTCTTTCCCCATGGCTCGGTCTGGTGCCCCATCCCTTTGTTTAGCTACTCTTTCCTCTGCCCAGCTGCCCATCCCTCTTGTACGCTTTCCATCCCTCTCTCAATACCTACATCCCTCTAACTGGCTCCCTGTTGCTCTGTCCTGCTCCTCTTCCTCTCCCTATCCCACTACCTGCTCGCTGTCCTTCTGTCCGCCTCCCCATCCTTCTGCCGCTCTCATCTGTCTCTCTGTACCTCTCTTTGCCTCTCCAGCCCTCTGTCCTCCTCTGCAGCCTTCTCTTTCTATTTCCGTCCCTCTGTTCAGCTCCCCATCCATCTGTTTGCCTCCCTATCCCTCTTTTCTGCTGTTCTATCCCATCTTGCTGCCTGACTTTCCCTCCCTCTTTTTCCCTCTCCATCTTTCTGGCCGGCTCTTCAACCTTCTCATTCCCTTCCCGTTGCTCTGACCAGCTCCCTGTCCCTCTCTTCCAGTCCCCATTCCTCGCTCTGGTTCTCCCCCCTTCTCTTTTGCTGCCTGTCCCTCTGTCTGCCTCCGCTTCCCTCCTTTCCTCTCTTTATTCTTCTGTCCACCTCTGTATCTCTGTTTTTCCCTCTTCTGCTCCCCAGTCCTTTGTGCAGCCCTCCGTCCATCTGTCTGGCCCTCTATCCCTCTCTGTCTATTCCTTTGTGCAGCACCCTTAACCCTGGGGCCAGGTCTCTAGTCTTCTCTTTCTTTCTCCATCCGTCTGCCAAGCTCTTTATCCCTCTTTTCTTCTGTTCTGCTCCCTGTCCCTGTGCCCAGCTGAAGGTCTGTCATTCCTTTGGGTTTTGTCTGGCGTGGCAGGTGCCAAGAGGCAGTTGGCACTCAGCAGAGATGAGCAGCAACACCCAGAGGGTCCCATCAGTCTGCCTGGTTCCGGTCATGTCAGACACCTCTGCAGTGTGGAGGGCTGTGGCTGTGCAGTGGGGGAGCACTAGTGGGCCAGGGATGCAGTGGGGGACGTAGCAGGCAGTGAAGAGGCTCCCGGGGAAGGAAGGTGTCACGGAGGCAGAGAGCAGCAGAGGCTCCGAGTACTCAGGTGTTAGGACGGGTGCTCGTGGCAGGGCGCTCCGGAGCTGCTGCGGTCGTCTGTGCCGCTCGTCGGCGCGGCCCGCGCTTCCTGCCTCTTGGCCGCCTGCGTGCAGACGGGGCTGCCGCGCGGTGCAGCTCGAGTCGCGATTGCAGCGCTGGCATCGAGCCCGCTTTGCTGCCAGGTCTGCCTTTACGCAAACCGGCGTCTTCCCTACGTCAGCCTTGCTCTGCTGCTCTTCCAGGAGCCTGCGCTCGCCTCTGCTTTCCGGCACGCTGTCGTGTCATAGGGCTTTCCAGCAGGGTCTGTCTGACTTGGGCCGCTTGTGTTGTCCACTAGGCAGCCTGAGCGAGTGAAGCAAAATCCTCCTCCTGGCACTGTCCCGGCCAGAGTCAGTTTCCCATCAGCTCAGTCTCTCCAGAGTTTGGAGTTTCTGGAGGCCTTAGTTTTTATCCTGTCTTGGCTGGACGGCGCTTTCTGAGGGTGTCTGTCAGTGGCAGTTCCCCTGAGGAGGATCATCTACCGAAGGCTGGAGGTGGCCAGGTGCCTGAGCGAGCCTGACTGTACGTGAGGGCTGCTGTAACATCCCTGCGATGAAATGGAGCCAGAGAGGGTGACTGAAGGAGCACAGAGGGTCAGTCGTAATTGCGGAAACAATTCCAGGCCTTGGACTAGGGAGTAGTTCTAGGAGGGCTGTGCCTCTCAGTAACCGTTCTAGCCGCTTTGCAGGTGCTGAAGCATAGTCCGGCAGTTGAAGGAGCGTTGTCACAGCTGGGAGCTCTGTGGAGATCTGCGGCTGGCCATGGAGGACGAGCTCTGACTTGCAGCGTGGACACAGCTACGTCTTGGGGCTGCACTGTATGTGAGCAGGGCTGGGAGGTGGAAGGTGGTTTTGCCCTAGGTGGTTACTGGTGTCATTGGCTGTGGCTGTTTGCCCGTGGAGCTGAGAGGACCAAAAATATTAATTGTTTGTAACAGAGATGAATTAGTGCTTGCGGTGTTTC
This sequence comes from Apteryx mantelli, assembly GCF_036417845.1. NCBI lineage: Eukaryota > Metazoa > Chordata > Aves > Apterygiformes > Apterygidae > Apteryx > Apteryx mantelli. The sequence goes on from NW_027118529.1 coordinate 144,087, forward strand.
AGGTAGGTTCAGTGGAAGTGCAGCTTAGTGCAGTCCTGTGGCGTAATTCTTGCACGTGCTCGCGTTTGAATGGTGGCTAAAACCAAGCCCATAAACAGCAGCTGTAACATGATTCTGGTGCGTGTCTGCCTGTTCTGCCGCCATTCTAAATGAAGGGGAAACTTCTTAAGCTGTGGGCAAACCCCTTGGCTTCTCTGTACTGTTCTCATGCTCATGGGTGCTTTGGTGTTTCTTGCTTAAAGCTGAGGGTTTGAAGTTTTTCACTTAAGGTTTATTGTTTAGTTTGTTGTTGAGGGTCTGTCACTCAGGGGTTACGGTGTATGACTTCATTTTGTGGGGCTCAGTCTTTATCAGTCAGAGTTTACAGTTTGCTCATTTAGCGATCAGGGCGCAGAATTTAAAATCCAACCTCATCCCTAAATTTTAAAGCTTTGGCAACCATTTGGATTCCAAGATTTGTAGTTTGTCACTTAGGGTGCAGGGTTTACAGCTTGCTGATAAACGAAAAAGGCTAAATCCTTGGATAATAAACTGGAAGCCCTGAAGCCTAAGCAGCAGGCTGCAAACCCTCCTTTGGGGTTTGTAACCTTCCCCTGTACCCAGCGTTCAGCTCTGTGCACTGAGCTGAGGTCTGGGCTTCATGTGGCGCAGGCCCATCACACCAAGACTGGCGATGCGATGGGTGAGCTGAGCACTGTGAAAGCATCCTGCAGGGCTCTCGTCTGGGGTAGGGCAGAAGCACAGGCAGGCGGGATCAGGCATTTTCCTCTCAACTCTCAGAGCCGGATCCTATCCCTGAAGGAAAGAGCAGAGGGGGTAGGTTGTCGGCTACGCAGACACCTGCTGTGTCAGGGGCAGCAGCAGGAGCTGACCCTTCCCCGACGGATGGATGAACCCTGGTGTGGTCATGACTCTTCGGGTGTCACAGGGTAAGGGGAAGCATGCTGGCACCGAGCCCCATGGCAGACTCGTGCCCAGGTGTTGTTTCTGTGCAGTAAAACAATAAACAGTTGCTTTATTCTTTGCACTCATGTCTGTGGTTCCTGCTGTCGCTTTGCCTGAAGGTGATGCCCGGGGGAGGAGGTTACACATTGTGTGTGGTGCTGGGAGCTGGTCCCCAAGTCCCTCGTACTTTGGTGTCCCTGCGGTTCCCAGGGAACCCAGTGCTGTTCGCAGGGCTGTGAGGAATTTCCCTTGCATTGCCTGACCCTCGGGGCTCTTGGGGGTGTTTCCCATCATCCTGGGGGCAGCCAGGGCCCCTCCAGGGCTGCGTGAGGTCTCCAGGCTGCTTCCGGATTTGCTTTCAGCACTTCGCCATGTCCCTTGTGTGTCTGGGGATGGGGCCTGTGTGCCTGGAGCTGGGAGATAGTTTCCGTGGGGATGGGGGGAGCCTGCAGGCACTGTCCCATCAGCCACATCAAGCCCTGTGATGTGCCTTATGGTCCCTTTGGTGTGCACCAAGACCCTTCGTTTGTATTTTGGTTTGCCTCAGAGCCCTGTGTTTGCCCTCTGATGCCCTCAGGAGCCCTCAATTCACATTTTGGGTTGCCCCGTGTGCCTTTTGGTGTGCCCCAGGGCCCTGTGTTTGCTTTGCAGCATGCCTCAAAGTTCTCCATTTAGCTTTCTCCCCTGTCCCAGAGTTTTCTGGGTGCTTCTTGGTGTGCCCCAGGGCCCTCCCTTTGCCTTTTGGTGCACCCAGAGTCACTCCGGTTGCTCTGTCATTGCCTTTTTTTTACTTTTGTTGCACCCACAGCTCTGGATTTGTTCTCTTGTCTCCTGAATACTTCCTTTTCCTCCCTGTACACCCCAGGGGTCTCCCTTCAGCTTCCAGCAACCTGCTCTCAGGAGTGGGAGTTCCTCTGCTACCCTGGCAGCCCCAGCTGTCTGTGATGGGGCTGATGGCCTTTCCCCTTCCCTGGTTCCTGATGGGCTGCAGCTGTGGGCCCTAGGGCTGGGACGAGCCCCAGGTGGGGCTGGGGGTGGCTGGGATGAGCCCCAGGTGGGGCTGATGGCAACAGCAGGCAGCACTGGGGCTGCAGTTGGGAGAAGCCTTTGCTGGGGCTGGTTCGGCAAAAAGGAGCTGCTGCTGCTGCCGAGCACTGTCCGCTATGACCGGCACGGCGGCTGCACCGCGGAGGAGGTGAGCGGGGCGACGGTGTCTGCGCTCGGGGCTGCAGCTCCCCCAATGCCGGGGGTCCCGGCGGGCGGGAGCGTCCCGGGCAGCGCGGCACAACCGGGGCACACCGGGCCAGGAGAAACTGCACCGGGGCCGGGGATGGTGGAGCAGCAGGGCAGGGGGGGCCGGGAGAGAACGTGGTGGGGAAGAGCAGTGAACCAGAGCCATGGAGAGTGGGGAGGGAGAGGGAGGAAGGGGCTGCACCGGGGCTGAAGGGGGGAAGAGGAAGGGGGGGCACCGGGGCTGAAGGGGGGAAGAGGAAAGGGGAGCGCCGGGGCTGAAGGGGGGAAGAGGAAGGGGGAGCGCCGGGGCTGAAGGGGGGAAGAGGAAGGGGGGGCGCCGGGGCTGAAGGGGGGAAGAGGAAGGGGGGGCGCCGGGGCTGAAGGGGGGAAGAGGAAGGGGGGGCGCCGGGGCTGTGGTGGTGCCGGGGGGGGAGGAAGGGGGAGCGCCGGGGCGGTGGCGGTGCCGGGGGGGGGAAGGAAGGGGGAGCGCCGGGGCTGTGGTGGGGTTTATGGCGCGGTCGGAGTAGCTCTGGCGGGGGGGGGGGGGGTCCAGGGTCAGATCGGGAGCGTGTCGGGGCGGGAGAAGAGGGATCCCAAGGGAATCCCTGGGGAGGATCGCGGGGGGGGCAGGGGCAGCGTCGGAGCTGATCCGGGGCTGCTCGCGGCGGTGTCGGGGGAGTCCAGGGCCGGTGCTGGGGATCGCGGGGCCGCTCCCGGCTTTGCGGCGGTAGCCGGGTCCCGAGGGCGGGCGGAGGGAGGGAATAGGGGCGGGACGGAACGGAATCGCCAGAGGGTCAAACCTCATGGAGCGCTGCACTCCCCCGGCATGCCGGGAGCGGTAGTCTTCCGGCACCGGGCTTCCGGGCGGCCATGTTGCTTTTGCGCGGCATGCTGGGAGCGGTAGTCTTCCGGCACCGGGCTTCCGGACGGCCCTTTTAGTCTGCACGGCACGCTGGGAGCTGTAGTTTTCTGGCAGGGGTTTTCCCGGCAGCCGTTTTAGTCTGCAGGGCATGCCGGGAGGTGCAGTCTTCCCGTACTGGCCTTCTGGGAGACCAGGTTGTGCCTCCCGAGGTGGCGGGAGGTTCAGTTCTCTGTCGGCGGGCTTCCCGGCAGCCGTTCGCGTTGTGCTCTGGGGCAGGCCAGCAGCTGTACTTCCAGGTGCCTGTGCCTTCTCCGCCCTGCAGCAGTGGCCCGCTGCGTGTGTTCCTTACCGGACATGTGTTGCTCACATGAGAGTCCCCGTAGGTCCCTGGGGACAGTGGAAATTCCCTGTTTTTCCCTGGTACAGGGCAGGAAGTGTTTTCCCTCTCTGGTGTGACCAGGCAGGGTTGGCCCCAGGGGCTGGGGCTGTTCCTCTTGGCAATGGGGAGGGCAAGGGGGAGTGTGAGGGGCTGTGCAGGCTCCTGGTAGTCATAGCTTTGCTCCGGATTGGGGCCAGTTAGGCATCAGCTATGAGGAGCGGTGATGCTGGGAGGGCTCGGTGCAGAGCTGTCCTGTTATGCAGCACAAGGGAAAGTCCTCAAGGAAATGTGACCAGCACTGTTTCTCTCCAAGGACCCTAAAACAGCCTAGGTGCCCTGCAGCAGCCCTAGGGACACCGTGTCACAGCCTCCTAAGGTCACTGTGTTCAGGTACCTTTAACTGTGTGGAAAGAGCCTGCAGGAGCCCTGGGCACAGGGACAGAGAATCCCCAGTTGCCTCTAAGGACCTGGAACTATAAGTATTCTCTTTACAAAGATGCGATCTCTTTGATGCCTTGCTGCTGCTTCTGTGTTGCTCAGTGACCAAGTCTACTATGTTCAGATACACCCTTCTTGCTGCCCTCTGCTCTGTCTCAGCTGCTGGCCAGAGCAAAAGGGGTGTGCGGCTAAGCAGTAGGCCAGGGTGTCTCGGCTGCCTGCTATAGGACAAACAGGAAGGGGAATCGGTGACAGGACATGAAAGTACATGTGGATGAGAAACAGCTGCTTTGGAGGACTAAGATGCAACTGAGATGCAACAGGGGCAACTGAGAGGAGTAGAAGTAACAGGGGAAAATGATGATGAGGAAGGTGTGTTGTTAGAGGCGGTACAGTAGAGAAGAGAGGGAAAAATTGCTCCTATGATGAAATGAAAACTGTGCTTAAGAGATATTTGCTTTTGCCCTACAAGTTACGAATCTACATGACTTCCTGAGAACTGCTCTGAGCATGTGGTGTTGCGGGTCACGACTGCCTGGGCAGTGGTCCCCAACTTGTCTGCCAGGACTACGCAACAGCTGACAGCTGCCTGTGGAATGAAAGCAAAGGCCAACTTCTCAGAGGTAAGAGACAGCGTCCAAGCAGGAAGATGATGGCGGGTGAGTTAATGCTCCAGAATCTTCGGTTTTCCCCCTTGTCTCCCCAGGACTCAACCATCTGCTCCCTATTTGCCTCAGGACCTACCTATTTGATTTTAAGGGTGCTCCAAGGTACTTCTCTTGTCCCTGAAGAAGTCTCTGTTTCTGTCTAGATCCTGCAAGATTACAAGGATCCCTCTGGAGCCCTTCTTCATGTCCTGCAGCCCTCTGTTGGCCCTGCAGCCCCTTTAGAAGCCCTCTGTTCTGCTTTGGCCCCCTCTTTTGGCCTTTTAGTTTCCACCCTCAGACCTCCATTGTCCCTCTAGACCCCTTAGCACCACTCCAGTCCCCTCGGGACCCTTCCAAAGGCCTCTGTCATGCCCAAAAGCTGTCTTGTGGCCCTCGAGTCCCCTTAGGACCCGTCTAGTCTGCTCAGAAGCCCTCCCGAGGTCTTTGGTATGCCCCGGCACCCTCCTTTGCTCCTCCAGCCGTCTCAGCGACCCTCTAGTCTGCCTGGGACTCCTCTTTTGGCCAAAATCATGTCCCAGAGTCCTCTACTGGCCCTTTGGATCACCTAGGACTCCTCTAGTGCTCTCTGGACCCCTCTTTGGGCCGAAATCAGGCCCAAGAGCTCTCTTCTGGCCTTCCAACCCCCTTTAGCACCTCTCTAGTCTCCTCAGAACCTTTCCAGATGTCTTCCTTGTTCCACAGAGTCATTTGTTGGACATGTAGGCCCCTTACCACAACGCTCCCCAGTGTGGTCTGGACTACTCTATTGGACTTCCTTTTACTCTAGAGTTCTCTTCTGGCCCTCCAGCCCTCTTCAGACGCCTCTAGTTCCCTCAGAAACCCTCCAGAGCCCTTCTTCATGCCCTGGAGCCCTCTGTTGGCCCTCCACACCCTTTAGCAGCCCTCTCTTCTGCTCTGGCCCCCTCCTTTGACCTTTTTCTTTCCCCCTGCAGGACTCTCTAGACCCTTTAGGACACTTCCAGTGCACTCTGGTCAATCTTTCAGCTTTCTTTGTGCCCCAGAGCTGTCCTCTGGGCCCCCAGCCCTCTTCGGAACCCTGTAGTCTCCTCAGAATCCCTCCAGATATCTTCCTTGTCCCCCAGAGTCATGTTTTGGCCATGTAGACCCCTTAGAACCTCCCTAGTGCGCTGCGGACTACTCTTTCAGTCTATCTTCTGCCCCAGAGCTGCACCTCGGTCCTCTAGACCCCTTTGGCCCTCCCTTGTTCCCCCAGAAGCCCTCCGAAGACCTTGGTTGTGCCCCAGAGCTGTCTTCTGGCCCTCCACACCCTGCACAACCTCTCTTGTCCCCTCAGACCACCTCCGCACGTCTTCCTTGCTCCCCGCTTTTTACTTTTTTCCTATCTAGTCCCCGTAGGAGTCCTCTAGTGTCTTCCCGACTCCTCTTTGGGCCTTCCTTGGTTCCCAGAGCTGTCTCTTGCACCTCGAGACCCCTTAGGACCCTGGGAGTCCCCTCAGAATCCCTGTGGAGCCCTTCTTCATGCCCGGGAGCCCTCTGTTGGCCCTCCACACCCTTTAGCAGCCCTCTCTTCTCCTCTGGCCCCCTCCTTCCACCTTTTTCTTTCCCTCTGCTCCCCTTAGCATCCCCCTTGTGCACTCGGCACTACATTTCAGCTTTCTTCTGTGCCCCAGAGCTGTCTTCTGGCCCTCCACACCCTGCACAACCTCTCTTGTCCCCTCACAGCACCTCCGCACGTCTTCCTTGCTCCCCGCTTTTTACTTTCTTCCCATCTAGTCCCCCTAGCACCCCTCTAGTGTCTTCCCGACTCCTCTTTGGGCCTTCCTTGGTTCCCAGAGCTGTCTCTTGCACCTCGAGACCCCTTAGGACCCTGGGAGTCCCCTCAGAATCCCTGTGGAGCCCTTCTTCATGCCCGGGAGCCCTCTGTTGGCCCTCCACACCCTTTAGCAGCCCTCTCTTCTGCTCTGGCCCCCTCCTTCCACCTTTTTCTTTCCCTCTGCTCCCCTTAGCACCCCCCTTGTGCACTCGGCGCTACTTGTTCAGCTTTCTTCTGTGCCCCAGAGCTGTCTTGTGGCCCTCCACACCCTGCACAACCTCTCTTGTCCCCTCACACCACCTCCGCACGTCTTCCTTGCTCCCCGCTTTTTACTTTCTTCCCATCTAGTCCCCCTAGCACCCCTCCAGTGTCTTCCCGACTCCTCTTTGGGCCTTCCTTGGTTCCCAGAGCTGTCTCTTGCACCTCGAGACCCCTTAGGACCCTGGGAGTCCCCTCAGAATCCCTGTGGAGCCCTTCTTCATGCCCGGGAGCCCTCTGTTGGCCCTCCACACCCTTTAGCAGCCCTCTCTTCTGCTCTGGCCCCCTCCTTCCACCTTTTTCTTTCCCTCTGCTCCCCTTAGCACCCGCCTTGTGCACTCGGCGCTACTTGTTCAGCTTTCTTCTGCGCCCCAGAGCTGTCTTCTGGCCCTCCACACCCTGCACAACCTCTCTTGTCCCCTCACACCACCTCCGCACGTCTTCCTTGCTCCCCGCTTTTTACTTTCTTCCCATCTAGTCCCCCTAGCACCCCTCTAGTGTCTTCCCGACTGCTCTTTGGGCCTTCCTTGGTTCCCAGAGCTGTCTCTTGCACCTCGAGACCCCTTAGGACCCTGGGAGTCCCCTCAGAATCCCTGTGGAGCCCTTCTTCATGCCCGGGAGCCCTCTGTTGGCCCTCCACACCCTTTAGCAGCCCTCTCTTCTGCTCTGGCCCCCTCCTTCCACCTTTTTCTTTCCCCCTGCAGGACTCTCTAGACCCTTTAGGACACTTCCAGTGCACTCTGGTCAATCTTTCAGCCTTCTTTGTGCCCCAGAGCTGTCCTCTGGGCCCCCAGCCCTCTTCGGAACCCTGTAGTCTCCTCAAAATCCCTCCAGATATCTTCCTTGTCCCCCAGAGTCATGTTTTGGCCATGTAGACCCCTTAGAACCTCCCTAGTGCGCTGCGGACTACTCTTTCAGTCTATCTTCTGCCCCAGAGCTGCACCTCGGTCCTCTAGACCCCTTTGGCCCTCCCTTGTTCCCCCAGAAGCCCTCCGAAGACCTTGGTTGTGCCCCAGAGCTGTCTTCTGGCCCTCCACACCCTGCACAACCTCTCTTGTCCCCTCAGACCACCTCCGCACGTCTTCCTTGCTCCCCGCTTTTTACTTTTTTCCTATCTAGTCCCCGTAGGAGTCCTCTAGTGTCTTCCCGACTCCTCTTTGGGCCTTCCTTGGTTCCCAGAGCTGTCTCTTGCACCTCGAGACCCCTTAGGACCCTGGGAGTCCCCTCAGAATCCCTGTGGAGCCCTTCTTCATGCCCGGGAGCCCTCTGTTGGCCCTCCACACCCTTTAGCAGCCCTCTCTTCTGCTCTGGCCCCCTCCTTCCACCTTTTTCTTTCCCTCTGCTCCCCTTAGCACCCGCCTTGTGCACTCGGGACTACGTTTCCGCTTTCTTCTGTGCCCCAGAGCTGTCTTCTGGCCCTCCACACCCTGCACAACCTCTCTTGTCCCCTCACACCACCTCCGCACGTCTTCCTTGCTGCCCGCTTTTTACTTTCTTCCCATCTAGTCCCCCTAGCACCCCTCTAGTGTCTTCCCGACTCCTCTTTGGGCCTTCCTTGGTTCCCAGAGCTGTCTCTTGCACCTCGAGACCCCTTAGGACCCTGGGAGTCCCCTCAGAATCCCTGTGGAGCCCTTCTTCATGCCCGGGAGCCCTCTGTTGGCCCTCCACACCCTTTAGCAGCCCTCTCTTCTCCTCTGGCCCCCTCCTTCCACCTTTTTCTTTCCCTCTGCTCCCCTTAGCACCCGCCTTGTGCACTCGGCGCTACTTGTTCAGCTTTCTTCTGTGCCCCAGAGCTGTCTTCTGGCCCTCCACACCCTGCACAACCTCTCTTGTCCCCTCACACCACCTCCGCACGTCTTCCTTGCTCCCCGCTTTTTACTTTCTTCCCATCTAGTCCCCCTAGCACCCCTCTAGTGTCTTCCTGACTGCTCTTTGGGCCTTCCTTGGTTCCCAGAGCTGTCTCTTGCACCTCGAGACCCCTTAGGACCCTGGGAGTCCCCTCAGAATCCCTGTGGAGCCCTTCTTCATGCCCGGGAGCCCTCTGTTGGCCCTCCACACCCTTTAGCAGCCCTCTCTTCTGCTCTGGCCCCCTCCTTCCACCTTTTTCTTTCCCTCTGCTCCCCTTAGCACCCCCCTTGTGCACTCGGCGCTACTTGTTCAGCTTTCTTCTGTGCCCCAGAGCTGTCTTCTGGCCCTCCACACCCTGCACAACCTCTCTTGTCCCCTCACACCACCTCCGCACGTCTTCCTTGCTGCCCGCTTTTTACTTTCTTCCCATCTAGTCCCCCTAGCACCCCTCTAGTGTCTTCCCGACTCCTCTTTGGGCCTTCCTTGGTTCCCAGAGCTGTCTCTTGCACCTCGAGACCCCTTAGGACCCTGGGAGTCCCCTCAGAATCCCTGTGGAGCCCTTCTTCATGCCCGGGAGCCCTCTGTTGGCCCTCCACACCCTTTAGCAGCCCTCTCTTCTCCTCTGGCCCCCTCCTTCCACCTTTTTCTTTTCCTGTGCAGGACTGTCTTGGTCCTCTAGACAGTTTAGGTCCCTTCCAATGCTCTCTTTTTTAATTTTTCAGGTTTCTTTGTGTCCCAGAGCTTTCCTTTGGCTCCCCAGCGCAGTTTGGAAGCCTGTAGTCTTCTCAGAAGCCTTGCAGATGTCTTCCTTGTTCCCCAGAGTCATATTTTGACCCTGTAGACCCTTTAGTACCCAGCTAGTGCACTCTGGACTACTGTTTCAGTCTTCCTGAATCCGCAGTGCTGTATTTTGTCTATATAGACTGTTTTTTGACCTAGCTTGTTCTCCTAGAGTTCCTCTGCAGACCTTGGTTGTGCCCAAGAGCTGTCTTCTGGTGTTTGTGTCTCCTTAGGACCTTTCTATTCTCATCTAAAGTCTTCCCAAGGTCTTTGTTGTTTTCTCAAGTCCTATGTTTGCCATCCGCATGTCATAGTGCCTGTTCTGTCCCCTTAGAGCACCTCTGGAGGTCTGTCTTGTTACCTTGTTTTGATTTTTTTTGTCTTTGATTCGCGTTAGAACCTCTCTAGTGTGTTCTAGACTACCTTTTTTGCCTTTTTTGCTCCCTATAGTTGTCTTTTGGTTTTCTAGCTGCTTAAGATGTGTGCAGTTTTCTCAGAAGTCTTTCTAAGGCTTTTTTTTTCCTGTAGTGCTCTTTTCATCATTTGGCTGTCTCTGTATCCCTGTTTTCCTATAGACTTTTTGGGAGGCCTTGGTTGTTCTCTTTTGGCTTCTTTTAGTTGCTCTCTAGTCTCAATAAGAGATGTCTAATCTGTTCTGGATTCATCTTTAGAGCTTTGTTGTTCTGTTTAGACCTCTGTTGGTCTTGTAGAGCTCTGAGGAACTCCTTTATTTTACTCTGGACTATTCTTTCAGCCTTTCTTTTGTTCCCACGTTCTGTTTTTGCCCTTTAGAGCTTTAGGAACCCTATAGTGACTTAAGAACCCCTTCTGGAAGCCTTTTTTGGGTCCTAGAGTTCTGTGGTGGTTCTCCAGTCTTGTTAGCACCCTTCTTGTCTCATTGTGTGTCTCATTCATTTAGAGAAACAGGGGTGATGTTCACCTGGAGATCTACCCCTTCTGTCCACTGAGTCCTTTTTCTAATTACTCTAGGTATTATATAGGAAACATTCCTCTTAGGAAGTACTCACATTACAGCAGCAGGCTTGTTCCAGGAGTTTATTTTGATATCTTGCTTTACTCTACAGGAAATGCTGCCCTGCTAGAACAGCTGTACTATTTGCAGGCCTGAAGCAATTAGAGGACTGTGGTATAGTGTGCCCTTTATAGGTTATGTGGAATGTTGTAGCTTTATTCCTAAGTATAAGCAGAACTATTTTCTAGTTTTTAATGCAAAGGCTAGTGCTAGTTAGGGTAAAGAGATAACATACCTGCTGATATTATGGATATAGTATATGAAGTCCCAGTAACAAAGTAGATGGTTTGTTTCATTGAAGAGGTCTGTTTATTCTTTGTGTGCTCTCCATTCTTGATACTGAGTGGAAGAAAAAGCCTTGCTTCTGCCTAGCCCTATGTATTTATGGGTGCCATTGGTTTGCCCCTCCCCTTCCCAGGGTTTGTGGGTAGGAGAGTGGGTGGGGCTAGGGTTACATAAAGCCAGGGTTTCGGGCTAGGGAGTTCATTCTGCTTTTGTTCCTTTGTGGGGGTAGTGCTCTGGAATTGCCTTGGCAAATAACAGCATTTGAGGAAGTAAAGCTACCAAGGAAGATTTATTGCTGCCTTTGGAGAAGCAAAGATGTATCTTTAATGTAAGAGCAAGGGAAGGACTCAAGCTGGAGTTGTGAGCGTGCCAAAGAACTGCTCGTAGCAGGCAGTTTTTTTTCTTGGGTTAGTATCTCAGTGTGGGGTGTGCAGGGGTGGAATAGGGCTTGTGAATGCCCAGTTTTATGTTCTGTTACTTGTCGGTATTGTTTTCTGGTGTTTTTGTGTTTACTGTGGAAGGGACACAGCTTCATCAGTGGACTCTCTGCAGATGATCAGAATTGAAGAATTGTTTGTCTCTGTTCGAGACTGCAGAGAAGAGGACACAGCAGAGGTACTGGGAAAACATTTTCTTCTATATTTATATCCTTGTGGTGTGTGTGTGTGTGGGGGGGTGTCTGTTTTTTTTAAGTATCTCCAGTAATTGGAATGTGTGTGAGGTATCAGTCTCATCAGCTAGTCTGGTTTTTGGCTCACTTGGTAGATGATTTGCTGCTCCTCAGAAATATTGTCAGCCCTGTTCAGGGAGAAAGCGTGTGGGATTTTTGTGGTATGTAGACTTGCGGAAGAGTCCCGACTTTATCTGAAGAGGGATGGAAGCACCCTCCCACCCTGCAAGTGCAGTATGATGAGAAAAGAAGTCACGTCATTGGATTCCAAACGCAACTGAGTAAGCCCATGTGCCCCGAGGGCTCAGAAACTAACCTACACACAGCTAACGAGCTCAGCTCTTTTCCTTGCCAAGCCTCAGCACTGAGAGTGAATTAAGTGCTGGACTTCTGTGGAGCAGGAGGAACCATTGGCAGTCTTGCTTGCCAGCTCCTTTCTTATGTTCATGGCCCTGAACTCACTGGCACATGGTCTTTGGTGGCTCTGCTTCTGACTTCTACCCTTGGTTTTGGGGCTGTATGCTTTGCTTTTTCAGGTAGTGGGTGGGCCTTTTCCAGGAATGTTTGAGGATTTCAGGTGAGGTAGAATGGGTGATCAGAACGGTGTTTCAGTTGTTTTAGGGCCAGTCAGTGCTGCCTGGCCACAGTGAAACTTTGCTTTGGTTTTCCAGGTGCCATGGGTGTCCCCCCAGCCCCAATGTCGGAGTTTGGAATCCGCATGGAGCAGGCGAGCGGAGCGCCCGTGGGGCTTTGATGGAGGGAGCTCTCGCAGATGAAGTTGGAGCTGACCGTCCCGGGGGTGACCGCTCGTGCTCTGGTTTGGCATGTGATGATGGCAAATGAGGTGACTGCAGAAAGTTCGGAGAGAATGCAGGTGCCATTGAGGATGCCTGTTGAGGATGGATGTTGACCCAGAGTACTGCAGAAGCTAAGTTGAGGGGCAAAGGGTGTTGATGTGTCTTGTCTGTGCGTGTGCTGACCAAGTGTAGCATGGGCTCTTCTGGATGAGCGCTGCGTGTGAGGCAGAGACAGTGGGTGCGCGTGGCAGAAGGCGTGGGTGCGCTAGGCAGGGCAGCTCCAACCTGCATTTGTGTTGTGTAGCGTATGTGGTGTGTGTTGTAGCTGTGCTATCTTTTGCTCAGGTCTTGATGATGGTCTTCTTCCTCGTGCTCAAGGAGCACGGCCCACACTGCGCAGCAGTAGTGCGGTAGGCATCCGTTGACTTTTGCTTGGTCTGACTCATCAGGTTTGTGCCAATGGATCGCGTCTTTTTCTGTGCAGTCAGCTAAAAGCGGCAGTCTGTCGGATCGGCTTTGCATTGTAGCTATTTGTTGCCAGTCATCTTTGCAGCCATCTCTGAGGTCTTCTTGGCAATTCTTCTTCTGTGTGTTTCTGGTATTCTTTCAGGGTTTTCTTCCCTGTGTTGTCATGGCCTCAGGTCTTTCTTGCTGGGCTCTTCTGCTTCGATATTGTTGACTTTGCCAGCCCCTTTCCATCACGGGCGGTGGCATTTGACTCTCTTCTGGGCTCATCCAGAGCATCAGAGCCAGGCGGTTGTGGACTCATAGGGCTTTCTGGCTGGCTGTGTCTTATGCGTACAAATAGTTGTTTTTGTGTAGGGTTTTCCTTTGTGTCTGTGTCTGATATTTGTGTGTGTGTGTGTCTGGGGCTGGAGCTGCCTTGCTTGTGGGTTTTAGCTATGGTAGTGTGCAGGGGAGAGTAGTGATGGAATGGTGATTAGTCAGCATCTGTGTGCTCCACTTTATGGTGTATGTGTTTTGTGTTGGGTTTTTTTTTTGGTAGATGTGGCGCAGCAGTTGGAGAGCCTGAGGGAGATGGAGGAAGAAAGGGTCATGGCCTAGGAAGGTGAGCTAGAGAGTTGTTGCTGGAAGGAGAGTATTGTGGTCAGCGGTTTCCCTGGTTAATTTTTGCTTTGTGCTTGTAGGTGTGGAGGAATGTGGAGAGTGGGTCTTTCGCATGCGGGAGGAGCACGGCAAGGTGAGTGTCGGTCTGAGGGCGGTAGCAGAGCCTAGCATAGGGCTGTTGCCTCATCAGTGCTGTCCGCATTGCCCACTGCTGTTCTGGTTTTACAGGTGGGTGGCAGGCCTCGGCGTGGCGGCTGGTTGCATGGTAGTTGGGATGGGTAAGCAGAGCAGGTGAAGGTGTGGGAGCAAATGCTTGATGTGGGTGGGCTGTGGTTTTGCAGGTGTCACTGGAGTGCTTGCTTTCTTTTTGTGTTTGCAGGTTTTGCAGGAAGTTGTGGAGAGGCAAAGATGAGCGTTGACAAAAGCCTGAGCAGGTGAGAGGGGGCGCTTGTCGGGTGCGAGCTTTCTTTTGCGGTGGGTAGTGCTGGGCTGCCTGTCGGTGACGTCTCTTGCTCTGCTTTTTCAGGTCTTGTGTGGGCCTTTCCCAGGCATGGTTGAGGATGTCAGGTGAGCAGATTCCTGATGGGTGTTGCGGGGTCGGTGAGTATTGCCTGGCAGAAGAGTCACTTTGTTTTGCTTTTTCCAGGTGCTGCGGGTGTCCCCCCAGGCACAATGTTGGAGTTTGGGATTGGCACGGCGCAGGTGAGCGGAGCGCCCGTGGCACTTTGGTGGCGGGTACTCTTGCAGATGAGGCTGGAGCTGACCGGCCTGGGTGTGACAGCTTGTGCTCTGTTTTGGTAGGTGATGAAGGTGAATGTGGTGACCAGAGGAAGATTAGAGAGGATGCAGCTGCCATTGAGGATGCTTCTTGAAAATAGAGGGTGACCCAGAGCAGTGCAGAAGCTAAGTTGAGAGGCCATGGGTGTTGGTGTGTCTTGACTGTGTGTGTGTACGTGTGTGCTGACAGTGAGTATAGAGTGGAGGGCTGTTCTGGATGAGCGCTGTGTGCGAGGCAGAGGTGGTGGGGTGTGCAAGGCAGAAGGTGTGTGTTCTAGGCAGGGCAGCTCCAGGCTGTGTCTGTGTTGTGTAGTCTATGTGGTGTGTGTTGTAGCTGGGGTATCTTTTGCTCAGGTCTTGATGATGTTGTGCTCTTTTGTGCTCAAGGAGCACAGCCCACACTGTGCAGCACTAGCGCGGTAGGCATCCATTGTCTTTTGCCTGGCCTGAGTCATCAGCATCTTGCCAATGGATGGCGTCTTGTTTTGTGCAGCCAGCTAAAAGCGGCAGTCTGTTGGATCGGCTTTGCATCGTAGCTATTTGTTGCCGGTCATCTTTGCAGCCATCTGTGAGGTCCTCTTGGCTATTCTTCTTCTGTGTGTTTCTGGTGTTCTTTCAGGGTTTTCTTCCCTGTGTTGTCACGGCCTCAGGTCTTCCTTGCTGGGCTCTTCTGCATCGATATTGTTGACTTTGCCAGCCCCTTTCCATCACGGGCGGTGGCATTTGACTCTCTTCTGGGCTCATCCAGAGTATCAGAGCCATGCGGTTGTGGCCTTATAGGGCTTTCTGGCTGGCTGCGTCTTATGCGTAGGAATAGTTCTCTTTGCATAGGACTGTCCTCCATGTTTGTGTCTGATATTTGTGTGTATGTCTGTGTCTGGGGCTGGAGCTGCTTTGCCTGTGGGTGTTAGCAGTGGTAGAGCGCAGAGTGCGGCCGTGATGAACTGGAATGGTGATTAGTGAGCTTGTGTATGCTCCACCTTATGTTGTTGTTTTTGTAGATGTGGTGCAGCATTCCCAGCGGGCCCGAGGGAGATGGAGAAAGAACGGGTCACGCCCCTAGGAAGGTGAGCTAGAGATTTGTTGCTGGAAGCAGAGTATTGTGGTCAGCGGTTCCCTGGTTAATTTTTGCTTTGTGGTTATAGGTGTGGAGCAATGTGGAGAGTGTGTCGCTTGCATGCAGGAGGAGCACGGCAAGGTGAGTGTCAGTCTGATAGTGGAAGTAATGCCTAGCATAGGGCTGTTGTGTTGTTGGTGCTGTCTGTGTTGCTCACCACTGTTCTGGTTTTACAGGTGGGTGGCAGGCCTCGGCGTGGCGACCCATAGCATGGCGGTCGGGATGGGCGAGCAGAGCAGGTGAAGGTGTGGGACCAAACGCTTGATGTGGGTGGGCTGTGGTGTTGCAGGCATGATGTGAGCGCTTGCTTTCTGTTTGTGTTTGCAGGTTTTGTAGGAAGTTGTGGAGAGGAGAAGTTGAGCGCTGACAAGAGCCTGAGCAGGTGAGACGGGGTGCTTGTCGGGTCAGAGGTTTATTGTGCCATGGGTGGTGTTGGGCTTCCTGTCGGTGATGGTTTTTGCTCTGCTTTTTCAGGTCCTGTGTGAGCCTTTCCCAGGCATAGCTGAGGATGTCAGGTGAGCAGACTGGTGTTGGGCATTGTAGTGCTGGTGAGCACTGCCTAGCAGAAGAGTCACTTTGTTATTTTGTTATTTGCAGGTGCCGCAGGCTCCCTCCGGGCATAATGTTGGAGTTAGGAATTGCCACAGCACAGGTGAGCAGAGCGCCCATGGGGTTTTGACGTAGAGCGCTCTTGCAGACGAGGCTGGAGCTGACCGGCCAGGGGGTGACCGCTTGCGGTCTGTTTTGGCAGGTGGTGAAGGTGAATGTGGTGACTGGAGGAAGATCAGAGAGGATGTGGCTGTCATTGAGAATGTGTCTTGAAGACAGATGGTGACCCAGAGCACTGCAGAAGCTAAGTTGAGGGGCCATGGGTGTTGGTGTGTCTTGACTGTGTGTGTGTGTGTGTGTGTGTGTGTGCTGACAGTGAGTGTAGAGAGGAGGGCTCTTCTGGTTGAATGCTTTGTGTGAGGCAGAGGTGATGGGGTGTGTATGGCAAAAGGTGAGGGTGTGCTAGGCAGGGCAGCTCCAGCCTCTGTGTTGTGGTGTAGTCTGTGGTGTATGTTGTAGCTGTGCTACCTTTTGCTCAGGTCTTGATGTTGCTCTTGTTCCTCGTGTTCAAGGAACACAGCCCACACTGTGCAGTACTAGCGCGGTAGGCATCTGTTGTCTTTTGCCTGGCCTGACTCATCAGCCTTGTCCCAATGGATGGCGTCTTGTTCTGTGCAGCCAGCTAAAAGGAGCCGTCCGTTGCTCTGTCTTTGCATTGTGGCTGTTTGTGGTCGGTCATCTCTGCGGTCCTCATCGAGGCCTTGTCAGCTGCTCTTCTTCTGAGGCTGCTCATTTTGTGTCTTCCTAGCCTCCTTTCAGGGTTTTCTTCCCTGCATTGTCACATGCTTAGGTCTTTCTTGCTGGCCTCTTTTGCATCGATCTGCCTGGCTTTGCTGGGCCCTTTCCATCACCGGCTGTGGTGTTTGATTCTTTTCTGGGCTCACCCAGAGCATCAGAGCCATGCGGTTGTGGCCTCATAGGGCTTTCTGGCTGGCTGCATCTTATGTGTAGGAATAGTTCTTTTTGTGTAGGGTTTTCCTTTGTGTCTGTGTCTGATATTTGTGTGTCTGTTTGGTGCTGAAGCTGCCTTGCTTGTGGGTTTTAGTTATGGTAGTGTGCAGAGGAGAGTAGTGATGGAATGGTGATTGGTTAGTACCTGTGTGTTCCAGTTAATGTTGTGTGTGTGGGTTTTGTTGTTTTTTTTTGTAAATGTGGCACAGGAGTTGGAGTGCCTGAGGGAGATGGAGGAAAAAAGGGTCATGCCCTAGGAAGGTGAGCTAGAGATTTGTTGCTGGAAGCAGAGTATTGTGGTCAGCGGTTCCCCGGTTAATTTTTGCTTTGTTTTTGTAGGTGTGGAGCAACGTGGAGAGGGGGGTCGCTTGCATGCAGGAGGAGCACGGCAAGGTGAGTGTCAGTCCGATAGTGGAAGTAGTCCCTAGCATAGGGCTGTTGTGTTGTTGGCGCTGTCTGTGTTGCTCACCACTGTTTTGGTTTTACAGGTGGGTGGCAGGCCTCGGCGTGGCGACCCGTAGCATGGCGGTCGGGATGGGCGAGCAGAGCACGTGAAGGTGTGGGAGCAAACGCTTGATGTGGGTGGGCTGTGGTTTTGCAGGTGTGACCCGAGCGCCTGCTTTCTGTTTGTGTTTGCAAGTTTTGCAGGAAGTTGTGGAGAGGCAAAGTTGAGTGTTGACAAGAGCCTGAGCAGGTGAGAAGGGGCGCTTGTTGGGTCAGAGGTTTCTTTTGCGGTGGGTAGTGCTGGGCTGCCTGTCGGTGATGTCTCTTGCTCTGCTTTTTCAGGTCCTGTGTGGGCCTTTCCCAGGCATGGTTGAGGATGTCAGGTGAGCAGATTCCTTATGGGTGTTGCAGGGTTGATGAGTATTGCCTGGCAGAGTAGTCACTTTGTTTTGCTTTTTCCAGGTGCTGTGGGTGTCCCTCCAAGCACAATTTTGGCGTTCGGGATCAGTGCAGTGCAGGTGAGCGGAGCGTCCACGGCGCTTTGGTGGTGGGCGCTCTTGCGGACGAGGCTGGAGGTGACCGGTCTGGGGGTGACCGCTTGTGTTCTGTTTTGGCAGGTGATGAAGGTGAATGTGGTGACCAGAGGAAGATTAGAGAGGATGCAGCTGCCATTGAGGATGCCTCTTGAAGACAGATGGTGACCCAGAGCACTGTAGAAGGTAAGTTGAGAGGCCATGGGTGTTGGTGTGTCTTGACTGCGTGTGTGCGTGTGTGCGTGTGTGTGTGTGTGCGTGCTGACAGTGAGTGTAGAGTGGAGGGCTCTTCTGGATGAGTGCTGTGTGCGAGGCAGAGGCAGTGGGGTGTGCGAGGCAGAGGCAGTGGGGTGTGCGAGGCAGAGGCAGTGGGGTGTGCTAGGCAGAGGCAGTGGGGTGTGCTAGGCAGAGGCAGTGGGGTGTGCTAGGCAGAGGCAGTGGGGTGTGCTAGGCAGAGGCAGTGGGGTGTGCTAGGCAGAGGCAGTGGGGTGTGCTAGGCAGAGGCAGTGGGGTGTGCTAGGCAGGGCAGCTCCAGCCTGTGTCTGTGTTGTTGTGTAGTCTATGTGGTGCGCGTTGTAGCTGTGCTATCTTTTGCTCAGGTCTTGATGTTGCTCTTGTTCCTTGTGCTCAAGGAGCACAGCCCACACTGTACAGCACTAGTGTGGTAGGCATCCGTTGTCTTTTGCTTGGCCTGACTCATCACCTTTGTGCCAATGGATGGCATCTTGTTCTGTGCAGCCAGCTAAAAGGGGCTGTCTGTCAATCTGGCTTTGCATTGTGGCTGTTTGTGGCCGGTCATCTCCGTGGCCCTCATCGAGGCCTTGTTGGCCGCTCCTCTTCTGAGGCCGCCCTCGTTTTGCGTCTTCCTGGCCTCCTTTCAGGGTTTTCTTCCCTGCGTTGTCATGTCCTTAGTTCTTTCTTGCTGGCCTCTTCCGCATTGATCTGCCTGGCTTTGCCAGGCCCTTTCCATCACGGGCAGTGGTGTTTGACTCTCTTCTGGGCTTGTCCAGAACATCAGAGCCACATGGTTGTGGCCTCATAGGGCTTTCTGGCTGGCAGTGTCTTATGTGTAGGAATAGTTCTTTTTGTATAGGACTTTCCTTCATGTCTGTCTGATGTTTGTTTGTGTGTGTCTGTCTGTTTGGGGCTGGAGCTGCCTTGGCTGTGGGTGTTAGCTATGGTAGTGTGCAGAGGAGAGTAGTGATGGACTGGAATGTTGACTGGTGTTGGGTGTTGTGGGGTTGGTGAGTGTTGCCTGGCAGAGGAGAAATTTTGTTGTTTTGTTTTGTTTTTTGCAGGTGCTGTGGGTGTCCCCCCCAGCCACAATGTTGGAGTTTGGGATTGGCACAGTGCAGGTGAGTGCAGTGCCAGCGGGGCTTTGGTGTGGAGGGTGCTCTTGCGGATGAGGCTGGAGCTGACTGGCGTGGGGGTGACCGCTTGTGCTCTGTTTTGGCAGGTGATGAAGGTGAATGTGGTGACTGGCGGAAGATCAGAGAGGATGTGGCTGCCGTTGAGGATGGATGGTGACCCAGAGCACTGCAGAAGCTAAGTTGAGGGGCAAAGGGTGTTGGTATGTCTTGACTCTGTGTGTGTGTGTGTGTGTGTGTGTGTGTGTGTGTGTGTGTGTGTTGACAGTGAGTGTAGTGTGGAGGGCTCTGTGATGGTGTGCTCCTTTCCCCCCCCCACCACTGATGTGCTCTGTCCCCCTCAACCTGATTTCCCTGTAAGCAGCATGTATGTAGGGGCTAGTTGAGCATGTGCCAACTAAGGCCTGTCTAGTATGCCAATGTGACTATGAGTCAATCATTCCCCGCCCCCCCATAAATAGGGGGCAGCCCAGAGCCCATTGAGCCCTCCTGCAGGGCAGCAGGCTGCACTGCAGAACCTCCTCTTGAGCAGGGATGCCTCTCCAGGTTACTTCTCGAGGTTGAGAGAGATTCCTTACCTGTGACAGATCCTCAGCAAGTGATTAATAGCATGCTGAACTTTTGCAAACTTTGTGAAACTTTCCTGAGTTATAGCTCTGACTAATTGCGTGCATAATTCCTTAAACATAAACTGTTGACCAAGTCTGGGAGTAGGACTGGATCCAGCTGCACCTAGGCTCCTCTCGGAAGGAGTTTAGAAAGCAAGGGGGTCCAGTCTGAACCTCATGACTCAATGGGAGGGTTCCCTTTGCACTCAGCCCTTTAGACATAAACCATTGACCAAGTCTGGGAGTAGGACTGGATCCAGCCGCACCTAGGCTCCTCTCGGAAGGAGTTTAGAAAGCAAGGGGGTCCAGTCTGAACCTCATGACTCAACGGGAGGGTCTCTGTTGCACATGCATCTGACCCTGTCCTTCATGCAGTAAATAACTGAGTGAACCTTGCCAATTGAACCTCATTAAATTGGTCTTATTCAGTAGTTAACTTTGTTAAGTTGCTGTCTTACTGCAATAAATGTAGTGCTGCTTCCCTCTTAGGAGTGAAGTGCATCACTCCTTTGGTGACAGGCTCTTCTGGATGAGTGCTGTGTGTGAGGCAGAGGTGGTGGGGTGTGTGTGGCAGAAGGTGGGTGTGTTTTAGGCAGGGCAGCTCCAGCCTGTGTCTGTGTTGTTGTGTAGTCTATGTGGTGCGTGTTGTAGCTGTGCTATCTTTTGCTCAGGTCTTGATGTTGCTCTTGTTCCTTGTGCTCAAGGAGCACGCTGTGCAGCACTAGCATGGTAGGCATCTGTTGTCTTTTGACTGGTCTGATGCATCATCTTTGTGCCAATGGATGGCATCTTGTTCTGTGCAGCCCGCTAAAAGGGGCTGTCTGTCACTCCGTCTTTGCATTGTGGCCGTTTGCGGCCGGTCATCTCCGTGGCCCTCATCGAGGCCTCGTCGGCCGCTCCTCTTCCGAGGCCGCCCTTGTTTTGTGTCTTCCTGGCCTCCTTTCAGGGCTTTCTTCACTGTGTTGTCACGTCCTTAGGTCTTTCTTGCTGGTCTCTTCCGCATCGATCTGCCTGGCTTTTCCAGGCCCTTTCCATCACGGGCAGTGGTGTTTGTCACTTTTCTGGGCTCGTCCAGAGCATCAGAACCATGCACTTGTGGCCTCAAAGGGCTTTCTGGCTGGCAGTGTCTTATGTGTAGGAATAGTTCTTTTTGTGTAGGGCTTTCCTTCATGTCTGTGTCTGACGTTTGTGTGTGTCTGTCTGTCTGTTTGAGGCTGGAGCTGCCTTGGCTGTGGGTGTTAGCTATGGTAGTGTGCAGGGGAGAGTAGTGCTGGCCTGGAATGTTGACTGGTGCTGGGTGTTGTGGGGTTGGTGAGTGTTGCCTGGCAGAGGAGAAATTTTGTTTTGTTTTGTTTTTTGCAGGTGCTGTGGGTGTCCCCCCCAGCCACAATGTTGGAGTTTGGGATTGGCACAGTGCAGGTGAGTGCAGTGCCAGCGGGGCTTTGGTGTGGAGGGTGCTCTTGTGGATGAGGCTGGAGCTGACTGGCGTGGGGGTGACCGCTTGTGCTCTGTTTTGGCAGGTGATGAAGGTGAATGTGGTGACTGGCGGAAGATCAGAGAGGATGTGGCTGCCATTGAGGATGTGTCTTGAAGACAGATGGTGACCCAGAGCAGTGCAAAGGCTAAGCTGAGGGGCAAAGGGTGTTGGTTTGTCTTGGTGGTGTGTCTGTGTGTGTGCTGACAGTGAGTGTAGTGTTGAGGGCTCTTCTGGATGAGTGCTGTGTGTGAGGCAGAGGTGGTGGGGTGTGCCTGGCAGAAGGTGAGGGTGTGCTAGGCAGGGCAGCTCCAGCCTGTGTCTGTGTTGTTGTGTAGTCCATGTGGTGTGTGTTATAGCTGTGCTACCTTTTGCTCAGGTCTTGATGTTGCTCTTGTTCCTTGTGCTCAAGGAGCACACTGTACAGCACTAGCGCGGTAGGCATCTGTTGTCTTTTGACTGGTCTGATGCATCATCTTTGTCCCAATGGATGGCATCTTGTTCTGTGCAGCCAGCTAAAAGGGGCTGTCTGTCGCTCCGTCTTTGCGTTGTGGCCATTTGTGGCCGGTCATGTCTGTGGCCCTCATTGAGGCCTTGTTGGCCCCTCCTCTTCTGAGGCTGCCCTTGTTTTACATCTTCCTGGCCTCTTTTCAGGGTTTTCTTCCCTGTGTTGTCACGTCCTTAGTTCTTTCTTGCTGGCCTCTTCTGCGTTGATCTGCCTGGCTTTGCCGGGCCCTTTCAATCACGGGCAGTGGCATTTGACTCTTTTCTGGGCTTGCCCAGAGCATCAGAGCCATGTGGTTGTGGTCTCAAAGGGCTTTCTGGCTGGCAGCATCTTCTGTACTGCTGTTTTTCTTGCAGTCTGTGTGTGTCTGTGTGTGTCTGTGTGTGTCTGTGTGTGTCTGTGTGTGTCTGTGTGTGTCTGTGTGTGTCTGTGTGTGTCTGTGTGTGTCTGTGTGTGTCTGTGTGTGTCTGTGTGTGTCTGTGTGTGTCTGTGCTTGGAGCTGCCTTGTTTGTGGGTGTGGTAATGGCTGTGGCCAGAGCAGAGTAATGTATCCATGAAAGTTTTTGAGGGGTTTCAGTAAGGTGTAAAAGTATTGTTTAAAAAAAAAAAAAATTGTCTTGATTGGTGTGGGCATTTTGGGGGGTTCTTATTCATGTTGATACAGTGTTGTGTTTAAAAAAGGGATGTAAGGTGGTGGTTATCTTATTAGCAGTGATGGTGGGAATGAGTGGGCAGTTGTGTGGTTGTTGGATGGGCTGGGTATTGAATGTGTCTAACTTTGTATGCATGTGTGTTTTTTTTAATTCTATTTTATTTTCCTCTAGGGTGGAGTTAGCATTTAGAATTTTTTAACTATTAAAAAAAAAAAAACCCCAGCCGGGGGATTTTTTTTTTTTCCCCTGGCTGGGTTTTTTTTTCCCCTGGTCCCGGCCACTCTGCGAGGCGACGATCATCGCCAATATTGCTGCAGAGTTTTGGCTCGGGGCTGGGGTTTTCTAGGCAGGATGGTTTTTGGAGGCACTCGGTAACCCTGTTACTGGGGGCTGTCTAAAAAACCTGTGGCGCTTGCTTGTTACTGTAGGAAGGTAGAGTATGTGTGGGTGGATGTGAGTGGTAGTGGTGAGATTGTAGAGATGGATGCTGAAGAGTATGTGCAGCTGATGCAGAGTGTGGGCTTGTTTGTGATGTTTTGTCTGTTGCTTTGTAATGGATTGTGTAATTGAAATGTAACTTTGTGCTGGTGCAGATGCTGAGTTTTGGTAGGGGGAAGGGAAGGCTGCTGGTTTTGTGGTGATGGAAGGCCAAGATTTGTTCATGATGTTGTAATAAAGAGATTGTTGTGTATTTTTTTGAGCAATAAAGATGATCAAGATGCCTGAGTTTTTGTCTGCTTTCAAATAAAGATGGCTTTGTTGTTTGTTTCCTTTGTCTTATTTGAAGTACGTGTGTCACACATTTGCTCTTGCTGTTTTCCCCTTTGCTCTTGGTCCTTTCTGCTTTTAAAATAAGAGGAAGACAGAATTTTTTTGTCATCTTCTTATTTTAATCTTGGTCTTCCCCTGTCCTTTTTCTTTTCTTTTTAAAAGAAATCTTTTTCTTATTTTTGTTATTTCTTTGTGTGTCTCTCTTATTTCCTCTTTCCTCTGTTCTCCCTGTTTGTCTTTGCTTTACCCCTGTTTTTCTCTACTTTTCTCTCTTTAGTCTTTACTGTTTAGTCTTCCACTCTACCTTACTTTAGTTTTGTGCTTTGCTCTTTATTCTTTGCTTTGTGCTGTCCTGCTTTACATTTTTTGCTTTGCTCATTGCTTTAATCTCTTTGCTGTTTGCTCTTTCCTCTCTGCCTAATTGCCTGCTTCCTACTCTGTGCTTTGCCCTTTGTTCTTTGTTTTCTGCTCTTTGCCTTGCCCTTTGCCCTTTGTTTAGGTTTGCTTAGCTTTGTTTTCTGGTCTTTATTCTCTGCTTTGTTTTCTGCTCTTTGCTTTTTATTCTGTCTTTTCTGCTTTTTTCTCTTTTCTTTCTGCTGGTTTTGCCTTGCTGTGCTCTCTGCTGGTTTTGCCTTGCTCTTTGTGCTCTGCTGTCTGCACCTTCTGCCTTGCTCTTTGTGCTCTGCTCTCTGCTGGTTTTGCCTTGCTCTTTGTGCTCTGCTCCTTCTCTTTTCTGCTCTCTGCTCCTTGTTTTTTCTTTATATTTTCTGTTGTTTGCTGTTTTTCTACTCCCTCTTCTCATCTCCTTTTTCCTCCTTTTTCCTCTCTCTTTTTAGTCTTTGCTTTCTTCTATTAGCTTTTTATTCTCTTCTTTTTTTCTTCAGCTGAGAATAAAAAGCATTTCCTTTGTTCTCACTTCACTTTTCTGTCTGCTTTTTTCTAGCATACTGGCTGGGAGTAAACAATTATTACTCTACAATTTAAAATTAAAAATAATTATTTACTCCCAGCCAGTATCCTACTTCTGCTAATGAATTCAATAAATATGCAAATTATCTGTTCCTATCTTATTATTTTTTTCTTTCTTTATATACTATTCACACTAAACACAGTACTGCATACATGTACAGCATAACAGACAGACACATGACATACTACAGCAACTGCAGACCACAAACTAAGACTACAGCCAGTACTCCACACAGCAGTACACAGGTCAGACACCCATTAGCACCTCAAACCCAGGGAGGGTGCAGTAACCTGAAGCCGTGATCATCCAGACATGCAGACCCATGCACTGCCCAAAACATGACAGCAAACACAAGACCTAGGATTTACAAATACAGGCCTAGGACTAATTCCATTAAGGACAAAGGGGTAGGGCTAGCAGCAGGACTACAGGCACAGGTGGGGCTGGGGGTACAGGTGGGGCTGGGGGTAGGGGTTAGGGGGTCAGGGTCAGGGGTTAGGGTTAGGGGTTAGGGTTAGGGTTAGGGTTAGGGTTAGGGTTAGGGTTAGGGTTAGGGTTAGGGTTAGGGTTAGGGTTAGGGTTAGGGTTAGGGTTAGGGTTAGGGTTAGGGTTAGGGTTAGGGTTAGGGTTAGGGTTAGGGTTAGGGTTAGGGTTAGGGTTAGGGTTAGGGTTAGGGTTAGGGTTAGGGTTAGGGTTAGGGTTAGGGTTAGGGTTAGGGTTAGGGTTAGGGTTAGGGTTAGGGTTAGGGTTAGGGTTAGGGTTAGGGTTAGGGTTAGGGTTAGGGTTAGGGTTAGGGTTAGGGTTAGGGTTAGGGTTAGGGTTAGGGTTAGGGTTAGGGTTAGGGTTAGGGTTAGGGTTAGGGTTAGGGTTAGGGTTAGGGTTAGGGTTAGGGTTAGGGTTAGGGTTAGGGTTAGGGTTAGGGTTAGGGTTAGGGTTAGGGTTAGGGTTAGGGTTAGGGTTAGGGTTAGGGTTAGGGTTAGGGTTAGGGTTAGGGTTAGGGTTAGGGTTAGGGTTAGGGTTAGGGTTAGGGTTAGGGTTAGGGTTAGGGTTAGGGTTAGGGTTAGGGTTAGGGTTAGGGTTAGGGTTAGGGTTAGGGTTAGGGTTAGGGTTAGGGTTAGGGTTAGGGTTAGGGTTAGGGTTAGGGTTAGGGTTAGGGTTAGGGTTAGGGTTAGGGTTAGGGTTAGGGTTAGGGTTAGGGTTAGGGTTAGGGTTAGGGTTAGGGTTAGGGTTAGGGTTAGGGTTAGGGTTAGGGTTAGGGTTAGGGTTAGGGTTAGGGTTAGGGTTAGGGTTAGGGTTAGGGTTAGGGTTAGGGTTAGGGTTAGGGTTAGGGTTAGGGTTAGGGTTAGGGTTAGGGTTAGGGTTAGGGTTAGGGTTAGGGTTAGGGTTAGGGTTAGGGTTAGGGTTAGGGTTAGGGTTAGGGTTAGGGTTAGGGTTAGGGTTAGGGTTAGGGTTAGGGTTAGGGTTAGGGTTAGGGTTAGGGTTAGGGTTAGGGTTAGGGTTAGGGTTAGGGTTAGGGTTAGGGTTAGGGTTAGGGTTAGGGTTAGGGTTAGGGTTAGGGTTAGGGTTAGGGTTAGGGTTAGGGTTAGGGTTAGGGTTAGGGTTAGGGTTAGGGTTAGGGTTAGGGTTAGGGTTAGGGTTAGGGTTAGGGTTAGGGTTAGGGTTAGGGTTAGGGTTAGGGTTAGGGTTAGGGTTAGGGTTAGGGTTAGGGTTAGGGTTAGGGTTAGGGTTAGGGTTAGGGTTAGGGTTAGGGTTAGGGTTAGGGTTAGGGTTAGGGTTAGGGTTAGGGTTAGGGTTAGGGTTAGGGTTAGGGTTAGGGTTAGGGTTAGGGTTAGGGTTAGGGTTAGGGTTAGGGTTAGGGTTAGGGTTAGGGTTAGGGTTAGGGTTAGGGTTAGGGTTAGGGTTAGGGTTAGGGTTAGGGTTAGGGTTAGGGTTAGGGTTAGGGTTAGGGTTAGGGTTAGGGTTAGGGTTAGGGTTAGGGTTAGGGTTAGGGTTAGGGTTAGGGTTAGGGTTAGGGTTAGGGTTAGGGTTAGGGTTAGGGTTAGGGTTAGGGTTAGGGTTAGGGTTAGGGTTAGGGTTAGGGTTAGGGTTAGGGTTAGGGTTAGGGTTAGGGTTAGGGTTAGGGTTAGGGTTAGGGTTAGGGTTAGGGTTAGGGTTAGGGTTAGGGTTAGGGTTAGGGTTAGGGTTAGGGTTAGGGTTAGGGTTAGGGTTAGGGTTAGGGTTAGGGTTAGGGTTAGGGTTAGGGTTAGGGTTAGGGTTAGGGTTAGGGTTAGGGTTAGGGTTAGGGTTAGGGTTAGGGTTAGGGTTAGGGTTAGGGTTAGGGTTAGGGTTAGGGTTAGGGTTAGGGTTAGGGTTAGGGTTAGGGTTAGGGTTAGGGTTAGGGTTAGGGTTAGGGTTAGGGTTAGGGTTAGGGTTAGGGTTAGGGTTAGGGTTAGGGTTAGGGTTAGGGTTAGGGTTAGGGTTAGGGTTAGGGTTAGGGTTAGGGTTAGGGTTAGGGTTAGGGTTAGGGTTAGGGTTAGGGTTAGGGTTAGGGTTAGGGTTAGGGTTAGGGTTAGGGTTAGGGTTAGGGTTAGGGTTAGGGTTAGGGTTAGGGTTAGGGTTAGGGTTAGGGTTAGGGTTAGGGTTAGGGTTAGGGTTAGGGTTAGGGTTAGGGTTAGGGTTAGGGTTAGGGTTAGGGTTAGGGTTAGGGTTAGGGTTAGGGTTAGGGTTAGGGTTAGGGTTAGGGTTAGGGTTAGGGTTAGGGTTAGGGTTAGGGTTAGGGTTAGGGTTAGGGTTAGGGTTAGGGTTAGGGTTAGGGTTAGGGTTAGGGTTAGGGTTAGGGTTAGGGTTAGGGTTAGGGTTAGGGTTAGGGTTAGGGTTAGGGTTAGGGTTAGGGTTAGGGTTAGGGTTAGGGTTAGGGTTAGGGTTAGGGTTAGGGTTAGGGTTAGGGTTAGGGTTAGGGTTAGGGTTAGGGTTAGGGTTAGGGTTAGGGTTAGGGTTAGGGTTAGGGTTAGGGTTAGGGTTAGGGTTAGGGTTAGGGTTAGGGTTAGGGTTAGGGTTAGGGTTAGGGTTAGGGTTAGGGTTAGGGTTAGGGTTAGGGTTAGGGTTAGGGTTAGGGTTAGGGTTAGGGTTAGGGTTAGGGTTAGGGTTAGGGTTAGGGTTAGGGTTAGGGTTAGGGTTAGGGTTAGGGTTAGGGTTAGGGTTAGGGTTAGGGTTAGGGTTAGGGTTAGGGTTAGGGTTAGGGTTAGGGTTAGGGTTAGGGTTAGGGTTAGGGTTAGGGTTAGGGTTAGGGTTAGGGTTAGGGTTAGGGTT